>NW_020837948.1:34301339-34593255 GCF_003676395.1 Aethalodelphis obliquidens
TTTTTTTTTTTTTTTTTTGTGGTACGCGGGCCTCTCACTGCTGTGGCCTCTCCCGTCACAGAGCACACGCTCCGGACACGCAGGCTCAGCGGCCATGGCTCACGGGCCCAGCCGCTCCGCAGCATGCGGGATCCTCCCGGACAGGGGCACGAAGCTGTGTCCCCTGCATCGGCAGGCGGACTCTCAACCACTGCGCCACCAGAGAAGCCCCCTTCATTTGCTTTTCTTTTAGGTTGCTTGTCTTCTCAGTAGTCTGTGCGACCTCTTTTTATATTTGGCATATTAGCCTTTTTTCTCTCATATATGTTTTTTTACTCATTCTCAGTCTACTCTTAGTTAAACAACTCTTATCTTTAAAAGTTTGTGTACGTGTGTGTGTGTGTGTGTGTGTGTGTGTGTGTGTGTGTATGTAATCCTTTTACCTTTCTAGTTTCTTCTATAGTTAGTGGCCTGTTCAGTTTTTTAAAGACCTTTTTAGGTCAATTTGGATAGCTAATTATTTTCTAGAAAATCACCATTTCCTCAAGATTATTAAAGTTACCAACAGATGGGACTTCCCTGGTGGCACAGTGGTTAAGAATCCACCTGCCAATGCAGGGGACACAGGTTCGATCACTGGTCCGGGAAGATCCCACATGCCGCATAGCAACTAAGCCCATGAGCCACAACTACTGAAGCCTGCACACCTAGAGCCCGGGCTACACAACAAGAGAACCACCGCAATGAGATGTCCATGCCCCACAACGAAGAGTAGCCCCTGCTCACTGCAACTAGAGAAAGCCCGCACACAGCAACAAAGACCCAATGCAGCCAAAAATGAATAAATAAATAAATTTATTTTTAAAAAACTTTACCAACAGAGGTGCACATAATAGTATCTAAAATGTTTTCTTTATACTTTCTAATAATAATGCATAATTTTTTCACTTTTTAATCTTTAGTTAGGCTTGCCATGAGCTTATCCATTTTAATGGATATTCAAAGAAATGATTTATTTCGTTTATATTATTATTTGACCTATTTTATAAATTTCAGCTTTTATCTTTATTAATTCTTCCTTTTCACTGATTTGATTGCTATCTTCCTCATTTTTTTTTTTTTTTTTTTTTTTTTTGTTTTTTTTAGACCTCTCTTTTTTTTGGCCTTTCCCGTTGCGGAGCACAGGCTCCGGACGCGCAGGCTCAGCGGCCATGGCTCACGGGCCCAGCCGTTCTGTGGCATGTGGTATCTTCCCGGACCAGGGCACGAACCTGTGTCCCCTGCATCGGCAGGCAGACTCTCAACCGCTGCGCCACCAGGGAAGCCCTATCTTCCTCATTTTTAAGTTGAATTATCTATATAATTTTACTTTCATTCTACTTTTTCATTATACAAGAATTTAAGGCTATCAGTTTTTCTCTGAGTACTGCTTTAGCTGGGTCTCATGGGTTTTGTTATAAAGTATTTGCCTTGCCGTTACTCTCTAGATAATTTATAATTTCAGTTTTTACTTTTCTCCTTGTTTCATGGGTTGTATAGAAGAATGGTCCTTAATTTCTAAGTAGAAAGTTTTCCATGGCATCTCTTAATAGTCTATTTCTAGTTTTATTGGATTATCATCAGAGGGTAAGAGCTATAAAACTCAAATTATTGTAGTAAACTGAAGTTTCTTAATGTCTAGCTAAGTGATTTTTAAAAAATATTTTATATACATCCAAAAATGTATATTCTCTTTCTAAAATGTAAAATTTTATGTCTACATATATATTAAATTACATTTACTGTATGTTAAAAATATTAAATTATTCTGTTGACTGAAATATTCAAGTTCTTTACACATTTCCTTTTTGGAGTCTATTTGATATACCAAATATCCCTCTATAATTGTATTATAACCAACTTCACCCTAAATTTTTGTTTTACATGTTTCACAGTGATGGTTTTGGTGCCTAAAGGTATATAACTGTTCTCTTAGTAAACTGTACCTACTAGATTCTTTTAAAGACAAAATGATAAAAATTGAGGTTCTGATTATGTCATCTGTTTACAGCACTATTTCTAGAATGGTGCCCTTTATAGGGATTCTATATTGCTTCTATTTTATGTTGTTTTTTTGGCTGCGAGGCATGTGGGATCTCAGCTCCCGACCACGGATCAAACCCACATCCCCTGCTTTGGAAGGCAAAGTCTTAACCATTGGACTACCAGGGAAGCCCCTTTATAGGGATTCGAAATGTTTGTTTCCAAATCTCTCTCTCTATCCATGAACTACATTCTTCAAATCCTACTGCCTCCACAAAGATTTTCCTAATGAAGAAAGAGAGAAATGCAGAGTCTAATCTGCTTGTATAATGTGCTTTAGAAAATTATGATTGTGGTCCTGACCAAAGTATTGTTGCAATCACCCTCTTCATGCTCAACTTGATCCTTTCTAATTCTTTATTTCAACTATTCTAAGGTATTTATAATACCTTGGTGCCTTGCATTAGTTACTTGATAACATGCCTTAACTCATCCATTGTAATGTACTTTAGGGCAAAAATAATAATAACTAATTATTTCCTGAGTGGTATTGGGCTTTACACATATTAACTCCCTTAACTACAATCCTATCAGGTAAAAACTATTATTATCCCCATTTTACAGATGAGGAAACTGAAGCTCATTAAGGGTTAAATATCTTGCCTAAGATCTTGCAGCCAGCAAGTTGCAGAACTAGAGTTCGGATTTGTCTTTTCCCCATAATGACTTATAACAGGAATAAGGGATGAGAGACAAAGGAGTAGAAAAAGATTGCAGGAAAAATGAAGAACTTTGGAGGTCGCTATAAAGTCTTTGGTTTTAAACGTGAGGGGTATGAAAAGTTCTTAAAGGGTATTCGTAGAAGGGTGATGTGATCTGATTTCTGTTTTAACAGGATCCCTGTGGCTGCAGTATAGAGCACAGACTCTAGGGATATAAGAGTGCAAGGCGGATCGGTTGGGAGAGCTATTGTAATAATCCAGAAAAGATGATGGTGCATGGGCCAGAGTGGGAAAGATGGGTGTGGTGACAAAGGGCTGGATTCTGGATATATTTGGAAGGTAGAACCAATAAGATTTTCTGGCATATCGTTTATGGGGTGTGAGAAAGAAGAGCCAAGAAAGACGCCAGTCTATTTGGCCTAGAGAAACTATAACACAGGAATTGTCATTTACTGAGATGGAGAAGTATGAAATACAATATTTCAAATGAGAACTCTTGGGGGCTTCCCTGGTGGTGCAGTGGTTGGGAGTCCGCCTGCCGATGCAGGGGACACGGGTTCGTGCCCTGGTCCGGGAGGATCCCACATGCAGCGGAGCGACTGGGCCCGTGAGCCATGGCCGCTGAGCCTGCGCGTCCGGAGCCTGTGCTCCACAACGGGAGAGGCCACAACAGTGAGAGGCCAGCGTACCGCAAAAAAAAAAAAAAGTTATTGAACAATTTAGGATGGAGCCAGTAATTTATATTTTGTCTTTTTAACTAAAGGAAGCTTTTATTTTACAATATATGTGTAATAAAAAAATGTCTATAATAGTAACATTTTCTGGGAAACACATAGGCCATTAATAGATTGGCAGCACAGAATTATGAAATAAGCATGCATCTCAGATTCAAATAAATCTGTATTTAAATCCTTGTTCTTCAATTTACTGGCTATTTGGCTATGGATTTATAGCTTATTTAATCTCCCTTAGTTTCAATTTCTCATACAAAAAAATTGGAATGATAGTACCTTGAACACAAAGTTTTTATGAGAATTAATGAGCCAGTGCTTGTAAAGTGCCTAATACAGTAGCATGACATAATGAGCACTGCATAAATGTTTTCTCCTTTAAAAAATTTACCAGAAAAAAAGAAAACAAAAAGGACTCTAAATCTTATTGAGAAAACAGGTGATCATAAGGGGGTCTCTTACACGGTAGTTACTTTTTCTAATATCCTCTTTAGGTATCATGTTAATTCAAAAATATCAAACATTAATTGAAAATAAAAGTCTCCTTTTTATTTCTCATTTTTAATAAAGAAAGGAAAAAATGGTCAATGTATATTTGCAGCTCTGAACTCAGATATATGACACGTTTAGATTATTCTCACAGTGGCAAACGTTGTTAATAGTTCAACCATATGTTCCCTAAGTGGACATTAAATAGGTTTTAGTAAAAATAAAGGTGAAGCATCATAATTTAAACTTAACAATTAGCAATGAGCTACATGAAACTTTAATTTGCCATTTACAAGATCCATTTAACATTTTTGTATTCTATTTATTTGTCTAGTTGAGCCTTGCTGTTAAAACAAGGGGTGAATTATACAAGTAAATACAACTTAAGAATTTGACATGTAGCATCCTAAATGATACCAATCCTGAACATTCAAAAGAGAAAGTGGAAAAAACAATTTAATGTGACGCAGCTAAGTAAACAAAAAAGGGCCTGGTAACCGTCCTTTCTAATAATCACAAAATTCTCTTTGCTATTAGCTTCTCCATTGGTAAAACAGATAATATTACGTCCTCAGTTTGGGGAGGGGAAAGGGTATAGCATTTTAATCTCCTTTGTTGCTCTTTTTCCAAATCTTGGAATTTTATACACTTTGCCTAAGTCTTCCTAAATAAAAAGCAAATACTAGTCCAGAATTTGGATATTTCTTGATTTCCCTTCTTCAATAACAAGATCACCATCCTCCTTCTATTTTTTCAGAAAGGGAGAAAAAAATAAGAACAGAGGAAAAAGAAACACTAAAAGCCATAAGTCATGTTCATTTTAAGACAACGACTTAATGGAACCAGTTTTCACTCATAGTCTATTTTTTCCTGCAACAGAAACGCACTGGTGTAGGACTTGCTACTGGAGCCACCACTCCTGTCTTTCACACTCTTGGCCTCACAATTCTTAATATTTTCCAGACAGCTTCTCACAGTCAAATCCCATTAGCCATGTTTGTTCAAGTGTACAGATTGAATCAGAAGAGGTGTAGGGGCAGACAGGCCAGAGGACTAGAGAAGGTAAGAAGGAACTGATTGCTAATCACACAGAGGTGGTCAGGGAATCCATGGGGGGTTGCAAGTTCAAGCTCTGGAGTCAGGTGGGGACTGGCATTTCCCAGCAATCACCCAGCTGCTTTAGGAAGAGCTCGGATCCATTCTCTACAATGAGTATAACAGATAACCTACGGCTGGTGCCCAGACGGCTGAGGTTAATTTTCTCCTTTTGTGCAATGAGGCTTAAGCAGAAAGTCAAGCTGGCCTGTGAGGAGAAATGGAGAAATGGAAGTGTGGGGTGTCTCCCTTCCTTTAATTTTTGTGTCCAAAAGAAAAAAGAGTTTTTATTTTTAAAAAATGCAAATATTATTACATACTAATAACTAGAGCAGAGACAAGTAAATTGCAAACCCCGAAGAACTGAAAATTATTCCAGTAAAGCCTCACTTTTCTGGGCTCCTTTCTAATTTTGTCCTGAATTTTAAACACTAACTAGGGACACTTTTTTTTTCCCCATAATGATTGAATTAAAAATATATAGATTTGGGACTTCCCTGGTGGCACAGTGGTTGGGAGTCTGCCTGCCAGTGCAGGGGACAAGGGTTCAATCCTTGGTCCGGGAAGATCCCACATGCTGCAGAGCAACTAAGCCCGTGCACCACAACTACTGAGCTTGTGCTCTATAGAGCCCGCGAGCCACAACTGCTGAGCCTGCGTGCCGCAACTGCTGAGGCCCACGTGCCTGGAGCCCGTGCTCCACAACAGAAGAGGCCACCGCAGTGAGAAGCCCACACACCGCAGCAAAGAGTAGACCCCGCTTGCCACAACTACAGAAAGCCCATGTATCCCCCAAATCAGCCATAAGGCAAACTTCTGTATAACTAAGTGACTTTACATGAAAAGGTTTAATCAGCATTCTGAACATAAATGAAAGCACCACCACAATTCTGCATTTACCTTGTGTATTACCTCTTTGATAAGCATATATCCTGAGGAAATGGTGTTTATAAGTGATGCTATGATAATAGCTTGATGTTTTAAAACTGATTTCTTAAACTAGTGCAGTAAGAAAAGACAGTGAAAGCTGGGTTCTCATTATGTGGTTGTACATGCCTTGTGGAGGTAAGCAGACTTTCTCCCTTCTTCTGTTAGAAAATGAAAAAGTTAAAATATATTAGTAAACATTTTCTAATGGTTCTTCATTGGGGAGAAAAAAGCAAAGGGAAACATCGAGGGAAGCTCTTGAGAAAATTTTGTAGGGAGTATTTTGTTCATTCTGGTTTTATTTCAACAACTACATTCTTTCACCATTATTTTAAAACAAGTGACAACTTAAGGCTCTAATTTCAAGTTTTTCAACTTGTTGCTCTGTGTTGTCTGATCTTTAAACTCAGAATTGTTCTATTTTCTTTCATTCCTGGTGATAGACATTTGTGCTTAGGAACACAGAGGAAGACCACTTTCTGATTTTAAAGCATGATCTGTGACTCTTCAAAAGATAAAGAATGAGACCATAATTTGCAAGAGGTTCAGAAAGGAAACAGTGTATTCCTTCATAGTTCTCAAATCACTCCCAAAATAAGGGAAGAAAATGGCAGCCTAACACATCCTAATGGAAAGAAATTCAATTATTACATGGTTTCAAGTTATTAGGTTCAGGAGAAAATATTTAATTTTTGTAAAATTATATTTTTTACAAATTAGTTTACATTTGTGAATCCTTAAACCAAGACTGCAGAGGACCTATGTGGCACAAATAACAATTAAATAAAATGCTATGTAAACACAGGATTTGAAAGGGCTTGAACTAGATAAGAGTAATTTTTTAATAAGGTCAATGTACAAAGTTCTCAGCAAAGTGAGGAAATCTAGGCTGATTTCAAATAAATATAGAAAAAAATTAAGGTATCATACTTATGAAATTCCTTTTGATAACTTCTTTTCTAGGCATAAAAGATATATAAGAACTTTGAGAAGAACACACATCCATCCTCAGTGTTCATTCTCTGATCGTAAGGGCTATTTTTAATGGAAATTACTTAAGAATAAGCACACTGAAAGATTTACTTCCTTGCTTACTTTCCCCAGGTTTCTTTTACCCCAGTTCATACTTCCTATTTTTCTTCATTGGCCACCTTTCCTCTCCTTATTATGATGTCTTACCTTCTCCATGAAGTAATTACTGGAAGTAAAGGGCTGGCAATTTCCTTCTCATCTTAAGGTTCTTTCACATTTCCCTCAACACACAAAATAACAATGAATTCATATTTTGTAAGAACTTAGCCCATACAGGGCAACTGAACAATGCCACTGGTATTACGTTGCTCAGTCCTCACAAGAACCCTGGGTACGTACTATTATTTTTTATTTTTTATGTTTTATTTTTTGTGGCACACGGGCCTCTCACCGCTGTGGCCTCTCCCGTTGCGGAGCACAGGCTCCGGACGCATAGGCTCAGCGGCCGTGGCTCACGGGCCCAGCCGCTCCGCGGCACGCGGGATCCTCCCGGACCGGGGCATGAACCCGCATCCCCTGCATCGGCAGGCGGACTCTCAACCACGGCGCCACCAGGGAAGCCCGGTACGTACTATTATTATTCTGTCTACAGATAAAGGAGCAGGACCAGCTAGTTAAGGAAATTCCTGAGTTGACACTACAAGAGCTGGGACAAAAATGCTGTCAGCCTGGTTCCAAAACCTACATTCTAGCCCACTAGATTTGGCTGATATTGAGACAATATACTTTATGTCAACTCACTGTAATTATGTCTTATTTATTTTATTTTATAATCAACCCCCCATGGGATAGTTAACACATCAAATTGATGATAGCACCTTACAATGACCATGAGCTGGCAGCTTATCAAATTATTTTGTTTGTTGAGATGACAGCTGGTGACAGCAAAAACCCACAGGGGCCCTTGGTTAGAAAGAAAATCAAATGAGGAAGAAAAAGTGTTAAAAGAAAGAGTCTCAAAATATCACCACTTCAAGGCTCTGGATTTGAAGCCAGTGCCATCAGACACCAGATTCTACTTACTTTACCTCTATTCTAGGCTACTTAAAAGCTGCTTACTCTTCTCCCTAATCTTCCCAAAGCCTGAAAAACACTGATTAACAAGAAATTTATTAAAGAGGATGGAAATTATTTTTTGAAATTTCAAGTCAGAAGACAAAGAGTGAGCTCACTTTGAATATAAAATTGACATTGCAATAGATAATAAACTACTTTCCCTAGACTCTCCGAAGCTGGTTTAATGGGAGCAATTTTTTAAAAGGCTGCTTTGAAGTCTATGGTATGGCTGAATGGACTGCGTCTCAGAGGTCTGACATGATTGGATATTCTTTGGTAAGACACCAATCTAGATCTGTATTCCATCAACAAAATTAGTTAGTTGTACTATCTGAATTATAGCTAAGGTTCTTTCCACCTCTACTCTACATCTTCTTGTTTCGCTATCCAAGCCTACCTAACAAACTCAAGTTCCCCAAGGAAAACACTTAAATCAGATTCACTGATGCATCATTCGTTATTGCCAAAACTTAAGATTTACTTTATGAAAAAAAAATCTGTTGAGTGAATATATCTCTTTAACTAACTTGGTCTGCTTCAATTAACAACTCAAGGTCTGGGTCCTCAGTTCCTTCTTCCCTTAACCTTTGTTGCTCTTCTTGATCTTCTGCCATCAAAAAAAATACATTTTAACTTCTCAAGGCCCTTCCTTATTTCTATGCTTTCCTTATATGATATTTTCTTATATGATTTTTTAAATGTTCTGGTCTTCATATTATAGTTATTCTTGATTTCTTCTTCCTTTTTTTTTTTTTTGTTGTTGTTCTTTATCAGTTTCTCCATGTTTTTTGGCCAACTGTTCTTATTCCCTTCCATCGTTTATTTTTGTCCTCTAATAGTTGTTCTTTCTTTCTTTCCTTGCTTTCTTAGCTCCTTTTCTCTTAAGGATCTGTATTAAACTTAGTTTCATCTGTATTTTAAGAAAAGAATACTTTCTCCACCAAAAGTATTCACACTATCACAGTTCTGGATCTTCCTCACTAAGAACACAGAGTTTAGGAGGAAAGGGTTTCTGGGGTTTCTGTATCCATCTCTTCCTGGGTACACTCAACAGGAGTATAATTACCACTTCTCATGAAGGTTTATTAGGTATATGACCTATATGTCAGCCGGATCAAGTCAGTAAATACTCGTGGCATGTGGTCAATAGAAAGTGGAAGAAACATTCAACAACCAGTTCTGAGCTGACCAGACAGAACAAGGGAATCTCTTACCCAGTTAGGCAGCTTCAGTTACAAGTCAGAGAAAACCCAACTTAGTCTGGTTGAAACAAGAAAGGCTAACATAAAGGAAAACTGCCTAAGTAGCAATGTCAGCAAGAACCTCTGTTCTTTCAGTCTTTGCATTGCTGTCTATGGTATTAGTTTTGTTCTAGACATGGCTCCTCTCATGAACTCAGCAGACCCTAGGACTACATGCCCTTTGCTCACATGCAACAAAAACATGCGTTCCCAGCAAAAGATCTGATCGGACTGGTCTAGGTCACACACCTTCTTCTCAACCAGTCACTGTGGAAGGAGAAGTGGAATGCAGTGATTTCCTAATCCTACTCTATGTACTCCACCTCTGGATCCTGGGTAGACAGCTCCAGGAACCACACGGTTTCAGAGAAGCAGCAACGAGGAACTGTATTCTGGGAAGGCAACCAGCAAATGTCCACTGCACGAGGCAAAGCTGAATGCAGCTAGTGCAAAATAACAAGCTGTAATTTACTTGTTAATATATGTTCTTTTTTCCACAGAGTTATTTTGCTAATTATAAGATTACAAAAAAATGAGTTAACACATTTTACTTTATGAAAATAGAGTCCCTTTTTATTCTTTTATAATCAATTCCTTTAGGACTCTTTCTGAGAATGTTCACCCCAACACAGTTACCTATTATTATTATTAAATAATTTAAATGTTTTTACTGTAAAATAATGAGAAGAAGAAACAGAATAATAACAAACTACAACAAACGATTATTTGAGAAAATAATGATATTTTTGTAGGAGAAGAGTGCTTAAAGACTAATTAGTTTGGGCTTCCCCGGTGGCGCAGTGGTTGAGAGTCTGCCTGCTAATGCAGGGGACACAGGTTCGTAGCCCTGGTCTGGGAAGATCCCACGTGCCGCGGAGCGGCTAGGCCCGTGAGCCACAAGCACTGAGCCTGCGCGTCTGGAGCCTGTGCTCCACAACGGGAGAGGCCGCGATAGTGAGAGGCCCGCGCACCGCGATGAAGAGTGGCTCCCACTTGCCACAACTAGAGAAAGCCCTCTCACAGAAATGAAGACTCAACACAGCCAAAAATAAAAAAAAAAAAGACTAATTAGTGAATTTTTTTAAAAATATTTATTTATTTGGTTGTGCCGGGTCTTAGTTGCAACAGGCGGGCTCCTTAGTTGTGGCATGCAAACTCTTAGTTGTGGCATGCATGTGGGATCTAGTTCCCTGACCAGGGATCAAGCCCAGGCCCCCTGCACCACCAGGGAAGTCCCATGAATATTTTTAGAAAGTAATATAATGCCACTTTAAACAAATATACAGGAAAAATCACTTTTAAAAGTGAGAAGAGAAAGAAGAATCACATTTCATAAGTGAGCAACTATCACTGTTCTCTCTTATTCCCAATCTCATTATATCTCTTTTTACTAAGTACTAAATAAAGACCTTATAAAATTAAAGGCCAGGACACTAATAACTAAACACACAGAAAAGTAATTTGCCTGGTCATTTGTGGATGGGCAGGGGTGAGGAGGTGAGGGCCAATTTGACAACAGTAGTTATTTATAGATACTTAGACCATACACGGGTATTGTATTCAAATAAATGCATGCCAATCCTTAGTCCTTCAAAAAGACCACGTGTATTTTCTTAGAGCTTCCGAATGTCAATTTCAAAAGAATTCTCCCCAATACGTAGAATACCTTTATTTTCTCAGTACTTTAAAATAGAAGAAAGAAAAGAAAAATAGAATGTTATCTGCAACAATGAGTCATCAGTCACTGCAGCTCTACAACACCCAGGTCTTCCCCTGTCTCTGCAGTCCTTCAAAAGAGGAAGACTATCTTTTAATGACGCACATAAATCCCTGCACTGCCTGGCTGAAAAGCATAATTAATTCTGGCCTTTTTATGCTTAATGAAACACCTTGCTCACATGACAGCGGTGGGTTTGAGCTTCTCATATATACCTAAAATAGGGAAAGCCCCAGCAACAACCCAGTTCTACTCAAAATGCTGTGTAAGTCACGGTGGTATGAATTCTGCTACTACTTCAAAATATATCTCTCATGACAAGCAAATCACTCTAAAGAAAACTCACAATCAACCACCTGCATGAACAGTTTTTTTTAAACTTTTAAAAGTGTGGAATGTTTTATTTTTCGAATTCTTGGCAGTAAACACATGCTTTTATTTCTCAACTTGTGGCTGCGATAGAAGGGTATTTAAACAACCTAATCTCTTAGATGCAGCTGCTCAATATCATTTCCCTTTATTAGAATAATTTTTCATATTTTAATATACACTTACATGCTGCATTTCGAAGGCTATTACTCCACTGAGAATTTCAAAACAAATTTTCAAGGTTATATTTCAAAACACAAATAATATGGGTAAACTTTTTAGAAAGAAATTTAACTGAAAGATTTACCTTAAAAAATGTACTCCTCTTTATAATATTCAATTATTCTAGCCCTATTTGAGGAGTCTTGAAAGCAAATGCCTACTTTTCAAACACGTTACTACTGCTGTAAATGCATTTTCTTTGCTTTAATTATAGAATGTATACAGAACATGTGAATAATGAAATAAGAATTCCTCTCACCTGTTTGGGAATAACCCCAGGCATGCGAATATCCAATGCAAAATCTGATGAATCAACAGGAATTACTGGTCTGGTGGTACCAAGACATTCATTAGAAAATGATCTGGTAGTTTCTTTAAACCTGAAAAAAGAAGACAATTTCAATATCCTTGAACATAATGGTATCTTATGCTCATCTGGACGTGAGAAAGGGAAAAAAAAAAAAGGAATTCTATGACTTTAAAGATTGTTGATTTAGACCCAATGAAAAGATGTAATAACCACATAACATTCTATAATATTCTCAGAACTGCATTGTGTAGTTCAAGAGCAATATATACCCAACTTGAGAGCAAAATATAATCAAAGCAACCTAGCAGCCTACATTTAAAACTTAATTCAATAAAAATTTGTCAAATATACATTTGTTTCTAGTTAATGAAAGTACAGTATAAATAAATTATAATTATCACAGGCCTGTCAATCCTCTAATGGCAGAAATATTAACTACAAGCCAGTAAGTGATTATTTTATGAATGTCCAGTATTACTAGTCAGCAACAAAAAACCAACAGTAATGTTGCTAGGAGGTGGAGTTTTATGGGGGTGGGGGGAAGACTGTGATGTGAATTACAAATGTACAGGTGCATAAATATTTAACATAGTAATTATGAGGAGTGTGTATACAGCTCAATGTTTTCTCGTGAGCTATTACAGTCCATGATCTGCTTCTCCCCACCAGTTACCTACCTTTATATTTTATTCTTCGGGCTGTTATAAACAAGAAGGCATTCAAGTCTAAACGACTATACTGTAGTTTCTGAAATATCTCCCCAAGAGGGAGTGATTAGTATTGGAAATCACAACTTCTAAGTGGAGTTTTGAAAGCCAGTGCAGCTTGGCTACAAAACAGTGGGCTTTTTCTGCAAGGGGGACTTTTACAAGAAGTTATTGTGCTAAAATTCCAAGTGATTTCAGCAAAGTTAATCAACCATGTATATTTCTCCAACACTCCGGTTCATAAGTGATTACATTTTTCAGGAGCATGCACAGAAACCATCCAAACATTTCGCCTGTTTAAAAACAAAAACAAACACCCACCTCTTAAAGACAGAAAGTGGGCTTCTGAAACCCAAACAGCTGCTTTGAAAAACAAGGAGGAGAACTAGCAGGCTACGAAAGCCAGCCATGGCCACGCCGCTCCGGCCCCGCCGGGAGGACCCGGCAGCGCAGCGCTGGGCTGGGGCCGGCGGTCGGGCAGCGGCGCCGCCAGCAGCCGCTACTTCATGGCCGGGGAGCGGCGGGCGTCCGGCGACAGCCACACACCATCTGCCTGCGAGAGCTGCGAGGTGTCTGGATCAAGAGCCGCAGGCAGAACCCCGTGGGAAGGCGGTACTTTTGTCAGGTCCGCAAGCGGAAGCTCTCCTCCCTTCAGAGCTGCTTTCTGCCCTGGTGCTGGGGCTAGACGTGAGTGTTCCTTATCACTCGGGGATGACAGGGACTGTGAGGGATATCACACAAACCCGCGTCAGTCATCATTCAGAACCTGCAAAAATAGAAGCAGATAATGGATGACTAACACGTTACAGCATTTGTGCTCAGCAAATCCCAGCTGAGGTTCTTCAATACATTAGTAGTTTCACAAGCTTGAGCCCAAGCCTGGTGAAAATGCTGGTCTGTTGATCTCCCTCCCCCAAGATCAGCCCCCAAGATTTCAAAAACCCCCATAGCCCCTGTTCTGCCTTTTCCTCTTTCCTCCTCCCTCACACCCACTCTCTCCTTTTCTCTTCTACTTCTTTCCCCCTTTTACCTCACAACCACCCCAGGCTCCGGATTTCTTCTCCTTACTTCCTATGTCACTCCCTTCTATTATCAAAAATGCACTTAATACCTCTGCTGAATGTAAACAAAGATACTCACACAAATGATAGGCTAAGGCACAAGAAAAGGAAAAAAAGAAACTAAGGCACAGACAAAGCACTTGGATACAACAGTAATCAGAAAGAAAAAGACTTTGAGAACAAAGGCATGTTTACATATATGCATCACAGAGCTATAGATCCAAGAAGAAAGATACCCTCTGCCAAGAATGATCACCACAGAAGTAATTGCTGAAGTTCTCAGAATTGCTTTAAAACAAATCAAAAATCCATAGCTAACACAATATATGAAATGTAAGCACCTACTAAAAAATCCTGCATCTAATATACAAAGTAATAATTCCTTACTTACAAGGCATGCCTCCCAAAAGATATTCTTTCCTGAATAAGGTTTGGAGACTTACAATGCAATACAATTAGAAGCAGTAAGGAGAATCTCAGCTGGCTCCCACATGAATTTTATATACAAAGGATATGATCAAAACCTTTACATTAATATAAATGACAGGCCATACGGAACTAATGCAACATCTCAACATTTTGTCAAGAGGACTCAACTAGGCTAAATTTTAAAATATTTGTGTTTAGACTTTACTCTTGTTCTGAATATATTTCAGACTATGTATCAAGTATGTACATTTTAGCAAGGTATTATTTTAAAATGTATCATTCACAATATAAAAATACATTCAAAGGAAAAGATGTCTTAAAGTTCTATTTTAATCAGTAATTATAAACATGATTTGGTGAATCACAAATAAATCCATTGGCTAGATGAATAACAGTTAGAAGCAAAAATCAGTAAGATCATTAGAAGTGCTCTACAATAATAAGTTAGCCTCTAAATCATCCTCTGGAAATCACAAGATACTGAAGCTAATCTAAACAAAGCAAAACAAACAAAAAATCAAACAAACACTAAGCTAAAACAAACAAAAAAGCATGACCTAAACTTTAAGTCAGAGGAGTTCATGGTCATTGCTTTCTAGAAGAAACATACCTTACACCAAATATAAATAAAACATGCTTGAATATCCAACCTATCCAAGGGTGCTTGAGGCTCACCAGCAACCAAGAACCACAGTTACAACAAAATATAATCCTGTAAAATGACAAGGCTTAACATTCCCTGAAGTTCTTCTTTTTCTTTAAATATATATGAAGAAGGGATTATATTTTATTATTTCATGCAGAACAGGATTCAAGGACAGTCCTTCTTCTAGTTGGCAGGGAGATTTGCTATTACACAAACACTTGAAAACAAATTTAGTATTAAAATTCTCTAAAAGGAACACATCCTTAAGTACTAGTCTTTGAAAAAAATTCCACTTATCCCTCTGATTGATTTTATTACCTTTGATGTCCCTGAACCACCCACTAAAAGAAAAGGGAACTGAAATTGTGGGTAAAAGCAAAGTTGCTACTTGCAGCCATGAACAGAACAAAAGGTCTTACAGAAATGAAAGCTAATTATGCTTTTTGGTTCTTGATGCCTTGTAAACTAAAGACAAAATACAAATCATCATATGAAAAAAATCATGTCTAATCATTTCATTTGTTATTTTACAATGACTGATAATTGTGGAATATATGTGTGTGTGTATGTATGTGTGTATGTATATATATATATATATATTATTCAAATCTTAGTATTGTTGTTTAGGATAAAAAAATTCAACATAGATTTCCTTGCGATAATTCAAAAAAACACACTTAATTTCATATTTTGTACAAAATATTATAATATATTTTGGAATTTTATAAAATGAATAAAAGTAAAAGAGAATGTAGTCTATTAAGGGAGATCCTCATCTTCTCACAAGTAATATAAGGTAAGTTTAGAATGTACTATTCCCATGAGAGTACTATAAAAGGGACTCAGGGAATTTTGAGCAAGGAAAGATCATTTCAATCTTCAAGAGGAGGGTAAGAAAAAAGAGAAAGGTAAAGCAGTCTTCACTGGAAGAGGTGGTTCTGAGCAAGAGCCTGAGTGTGGTTGGGTTTCCGCTGTGAGAGACGGAGAGTGTGTATTCCAAGTGCAGGGCACAGGAGCCCAAATGGGGAGCAGAGGATGTTTGAAAAACGAGTAATAAAGGTTCTGCCTCCTAGACTCAAGCTGCAGACCCAGATTTACTATTTTATTTGTCATACAAAGCAAATATTCTGTTTACACATTATAAATAAATTCTTAGTAAGAATGATGTATAGTTTATACCTGTACAAATATTAATTCCAGGAGCCTAGTAAGGAGGACCATAAAACTCATTTGGCTTTTACAAAGTGAGCAGTCCATTCTTTTCCATTTTTATTTGAAAAAAGAAAAAAACCCAAAAAGATAGTTTACATTTGTAATTGATCAAAGAATCAAATAAATATATTGGCCATTCACTTACTGATTCATTTATCAACAAGAAAGAACCATAATAACATTGAGGCTGACAGCTTGTAAACTGAAGAAAAACTTCCTGGACTCCTGGCTCCACCGCTGACTAGCCCTGTGAAACTGGGCAAGTACTTAGCCTCTCTTTGCCTCAACTTCCTCATCTGCAAAATGGAAATAATCCTACCACCTATCTCATAGGCTTGTTAGAAGGAATAAATGAATTCATATCCTTAGAACAACACCAGACACATAATAAATGTTTGCTATTACTGTTGCTGCAACAAATATTTACTGAATGCCTAGGACTATCTTAATGTTGGGAATGGTGATAATCAAGACAGATAAAGTTTCCACTCATAGAGATTACTTTCTAGTGGGGGAAAAAACAAATGAAAATAATGACCAAATTATTGATTTCATTTTCTTTCAAGGAGATTTTATGTGGCTTCCTACAATGACTTATGATTAAACTGATTAAAGGATGCATATCCATTCGCTTAGAAATTCAACTCTAGGAATTTATTCTTGGGCAAAAATAGAACAAGGGCACAAACATGTTTATGAGGATATTCACTAACATTGTTTATAATAACAGATAACTGGATGTTTATAATAGCAAGGAACTGGAATCAATTTAAATGCCATCAATAAGAGATTGGTAAAATTTGGGGGGTGGTACCATACATCCCTTAAAAAAGGACAGGTGGGGCTTCCCTGGTGGCACAGTGGTTGAAGAGTCCGCCTGCCGATGCAGGGGACACAGGTTCGTGCCCCGGTCAGGGAAGATCCCACATGCCGCAGAGCGGCTGGGCCCGTGAGCCATGGCCGCTGAGCCTGCGCTCCGCAACGGGAGAGGCCACAACAGTGAGAGGCCCGCGTACTGCAAAAAAAAAAAAAAAAAAAAAAAGGACAGGACAGGCGGATCTATTTTTATAGGCGAGGTTATATTCCATGACACATTGTTTTCTTTTTACATAATTTTAAAAAATGTTTAAACAATCTCAAACTTGTAGAAATGTTGCAAATACAGTACAAAAAACTTTTTTTCTTTAACCATTTGAGAGTGACCAATTGCTGACCTGATGTCTCATTACCCCTGAATTCTTTAGTGTGTAATTCCTAAAGTATATCTACTATATAACCACATGATATTTGTTTGAACTTTCGCTTTGGCTTGCTATGTGAGCTTTCAGAACAAAAGCCTTTAGTTTTGTCTGAATCCTGTGGGTAATAAAAATATTCACATTGACACATTACTATCATCTAATCCTCAGTCTCCAAACTTTGCCAGCTGTACCAATAGTATCCCTTATGGCAAAAGAATCAAGTTCAGAATGGACAATTGCATGTAAAGTTGTCAAGTCTCTACTTAGTCTCCTTCACTCCAGGACAGTTTCTGTCTTTAAATTTTATGCCCTTGACTCTATTGAAGATTGCAGGCCAGTTATTTTGCAGAATGCCTCTCAATTAGTGTTTGTTTTCTGCTTATTAGGACTAGATTCAGGTTGTGCATCTCTGCCAGGAATATCACAGAAGTGACGCTGTGTTCTTTTCACTGCATCTATATTAGTTGCCCATAGCTGCATATCAAATTACTCCAAAACTTAATAGTTGAAAACAATAAACATTCTCTTGCATAGTTTCTGTGCATCGGGTAAAGAAGTAGCTTAGCTGGGTGATTCTCTCATGAGATTTCAAGCAAGATGCTGGCAATGGCTGCAGTCATCTGAAGGCTTGACTGGGGCTGGAGAATTTGCTTGCATGATGGCTCACTCACAAGGCTGGCAAGTTAGTGCTGGCTGTTGGCAAAAACAACATCTCCTCACTATGTGGCCCTCTCTCTAGGGCTGCTTGAGTGTCTTTACAACACGGCAGCTGGCTTCTCCGAAAGTAAGCAATATTTTTTGGGACTAAGCATCAGAAGTCACATACCATCACTTCTATAATATGCTATCCATTACACAAGTTGGCCAAACTCAGCATGGATGAAGTCTACCCCAGGGCATGAATGCTAGGAGATGAGAAGCTGGCTACCACAGCATCTTATTAGGTGGCTTGCAATTTTGATTTGTCCCACTACTGATGATGTTAACTTTGATCATTTAATTAAGGTGACATCTTCCAGGCTTTTCCACAGTAAAGTTACCATTTTTCCCTTTTTAATTAATATTTTTTGGTGGAGAGGTTATTTATTGACTTATAAATATTCCATTTCTCATCAAACTTTCATTTTATTCATTTATTTATTATTTCATAATGGTCGCAAAGTTTCTTATTTTATTCAGTGGGTTTTAATCTGTTACTAACTTTATTTACTTCACTTACTTTGATGCTCAAATTATCTCAGTTGTGACTCATTTAAGCTAGCTTTTGTGTCCTTCTGACATGTCCCATCATCCTTTGAGCACTTCCTTGCTTTCTGTGCCCCCTCTCATCTGGGCTAAAAACCCTCTACCAGGCCTTGCTTTTTGTGTTTTTCATTCCACTTGGCCTTTGCGGACACCTTACACTGGGCTGCCTACACACATGGATGCCCTCCTCACCCTGCTTGGGCCATGACATCCCATGCCAGGCCACCCGTCCTGAACGCCTACCTTGCTCTGCCCCACATAACAGCTCTAGGACTGAATTTTTCAGGAAGAGAAAAGAAAGGCATTAACTTTAAAAAATCAAATTATAGAACAGTATACACATGTATTTAAAATTCTGAAGTAATATAACTCAATTAGATTTCCAATGGTCTTCAATGGGAATAGGTTAAAAAAAAAAAGATGGGGGGATGTTCACTGTCCGTTTATATGCTTTTGCAGTCTTTTAACTTTCACAAGCTTATATTACTTTTGTAGCCAGAAGAAAACAGGGATATTTATACACATACATATTTATATTTAAAATACTGAATGTGATTCCACAGATTTCAATTTATGTGTTAATTTCTATCTGAGTTTAGGTTGTGTTTTGAAATATAACTAACTCTCCTTCTTTTCCTTGGCAAGAACTTTACAAACTAAATTTTATGGTAGTTATAGCTGTAATGCAGAGTTCCTCAAACTCAGCACTAGCAACATTTTGAGCTGAATAATTCTCTGTTGCAGAGGACTGTCTTGTTCCTTACAAGATGTCTAACAGCATCTGTGGACTCTACCCACTAGATTCCAGTTGCACTCCCTGCAGTGTGACAACCAAAAATGTCTCCAGACATTGCCAAATATCTTCTAGAAGGTCAAATCAAAAATCGCCCTTGTTGAAAACCACTGTTGTAATATGGTTCATTAAGATAAAGCTTAATTTAAATAAAATGATATAATTATACCTAAATCATTGTAAATCAATTATACTTCAATTTTTTAGGTGACATAATTCCTTTAAATACATATAATGAGATATAAATGGATTTTTTTGGGTTTTTTTATGAATTTATTTATATTATTTATTTTTTTGGCTGCGTCGGGTCTTCGTTGCTGCATGAGGGCTTCAGTAGTTGTGGCTCGTGGGCTCTAGAGCACAGGCTCAGTAGTTGTGGTGCACAGGCTTAGTTGTTCCGTGGCATGTGGGATCTTCCCAGACCAGGGCTCGAACCTGTGTCCCCTGCAGTGGCAGGCTGCGCCACCAGGGAATTCTCTATAGACTGATTTTTAAAAGTGCTTGCAGGGACTTCCCTGGTGGCACAATGGTTGAGAATCCGCCTGCCAAGGCAGGGGACACGGGTTCGAGCCCTGGTCCGGGAAGATCCCACATGCCACGGAGCAACTAAGCCCGTGCGCCACAACTACTGAGTCTGCGCTCTAGAGCCTGCTTGCCACAACTACTGATCCCACGTGCTGCAACTACTGAAGCCCACGCACCTAGAGCCTGTGCTCTGCAACAAGAGAAACCACCGCAATGAGAAGCCCACGCACTGCAATGAAGAGTAGCCCCTGCTCGCCACAACTAGAGAAAGCCCACGCGCAGCAACAAAGACCCAACGCAACCAAAAAAATAAATAAAATTTTAAAAAGATTCCACATTGAAAATAAATAAATAAATGAATAAAAAGTGCTCGCAAATATGGAACTTCTAAAGAATGGGAAAAGAATATTCATAACAGCAAGTAACATTTATCGACTTATATGCCAGATGTTGACCTTATGCGTTATTATCTCACTGAATTCTTATGACTTTTAAGTACCAGTTATTATTCCCATTTTATAGATAACAGATCTAAAGCTTAGGAAAATTAATTAACTTGCTCTGGTTACACAACAGTAGAGTAGGGATTTAAATCCTGGCTTGCAGCCTCCAGAATCTATCCTCTCAACGCATATTCTTCAACATAAAACAAACTCTCTACATTCTTAGGGGATGTTTTCTTCAAGTTCAACAAAAAGCAAATCCTCTGAATATCATTTTATTGTGAAGTAACAACAGCCAATGTTATCGAGCAATTACTATATGCCAGGCACTGTACTAATAAGCACTATATATAGATTAGCTCATCTGAATCCTTACAGCAACTCTATGAAATTTGTACCATTATCATTCCCACTTTACTGAAGTGAAAACTGGACACACAGAGTATTGGTAACTTGCCCACAGAACACAGCCAAAATATAAACACAGGCAATCTGATGTCACAGTTAAAGCCCTCACCTGCTCAGCAATAAATGTAACCTAGTCTCTTTTTTCATTCATATATTAGGAAGCATTAACACTTCCTCTACAACCTTACAAACATAACTCATTTAGCTAACTCAGAAAGAACAAATTGAAGATCTATGACAAGGGTCTAAATCTAGTCCCCAAAGTAGATTTTGTTTGGCTTGCAAGAATTTTTCCTAACTCTTCCCTTGAATTTGAATTGAGTAAACATTTCAAAATGAAAAGATTTCACATAAAAAGTGTCTCTTGAAGAGTTGTAAAAAATCTGGCATCACTGGACCCATATCTCCACATGGGAACAATTAGTTCCCTCTGCTCCCTATGTATTCCCAGATCCTGAGGCCAAGGGTATTTGTTTTAACTGACACTCAACACTGAGGTGCAGTTTTATCTGTCCATTTGTTTTGTTGTCGTTTTTTACATCTGGCCAGTTTTTCTCATTAACATTACTAGCTATACCCTAAAGTCATTTGTGTTGTGACCCCAGAGGTGCACTCTTTCTTTATGTAAGAAGGTAAACTTCACCCTACACATAGCATAGCGTTTCCCACACTCAGATATACTAAGTTGCTACTTCTTTTCTTTCCTTTTCTCTTCTTTCCTTTTCTTTCTTTGTTTTTTAAGTCTCTCTTTTAGCAAGGCACACGAAATTGAATGGCATTTTCTGCACGTGGGTTTGTTTGGGATTCATCTCTTCTAACAGGTAGTCAATTTGAAGTATTCTTCCCTTGTAAGTCAAAATTGGCTAGGTACCTATTAGAATATATAAGGTTAAACAACCTCAGGGGTACCATTCAGCATATGATTCTACTGCAATAAGAACTTGCCAACGGTAACAAATTTTACTTATTTATTTTTTTGGTTGCCATGATCCGTACCAGATGGCCTTTAAATATGTCCATTAGTCATCAAATTGTTCAGTCCTGTAAATATTTCTGTGGGGGAAAAAACAAGAGACATTATTCTTAATTAAGTTTCTCAACTTTGACTAATTCAAATGTTACTTCATAACACATGAATCTAAATTCAGTGCTAGCATATTTCAATGTAAGATAAAACAGATCCCTGTGTTCCAATCAGCACACATCCTTTTGTACCAAGGATGCACTGGAAGTTCTCAAGAGACTAGTGCACTGCACAGGAGAGCATTAACTGTTACTGATGATGTCAGAGAGGTAGAATGGCTCCTTTGCATGTGACTCATTTGCCTACCAGTATCTTTTTTTAAATTTATAAACGTGACAAAGAATTCAGTTTCATAAGTAGAGCACAAAACACTTCTGCAGCTATAGCTGCCTTCTCCTTTAAATATTCTTGTTGAGTTGGGGGCGCAGGCCATGAGCCTGGTCCTGCAGTCATTTAACAAGGTGGGGATTTCTGTCCTAACTTACGGAGTAAGTTAGAGATGAGGGCCTGAACTTATAGGCTATCTCCATAATATGCCAATTCAAAAATTAATAAACTCTCTTCTTCCTCTTCAGTGAAGTTTTTGAGGAACTGGTTTGAAACTAATATCCAAGACTTGACTAAATTTCAAAAGTCTGTTTGTTTGTTTTTTTAATAAAGCATGAATCACTGGCTGATATAAGTACTGAAAGATCTTTCCATTACCTTTGTAATGCTTCCTTTGTGGGTCTGTGCATTATTATTTTCTGCTATTTTCAAGAGGAAGTTGTTATTGAATGAAGGATGGTAGGGTGACACATTTAAGAGCAAATATTCAGTGCCAGGCACTGGGCTTGGATGGATGTGGTCAGAAGGCGGGGATCTGCCTTTCCTTCTGTCTTTCTTGCAACTAATCAACATACTTTTTAATGAGATGTCCTCTTTTGTAGGGATTTTTTTTCCTGTTTATACTTCCACATCCTTAGGCAGAGTTATTCCCAAAGCATTTCAATACATATTTTGTTAAATGCCTCCCTATGACTTCAGAGGCAGGAGTTATTAACTACACATGAACGTGGCTCAGATCCAGAACATGCAGTTACAAAATAAATATCCTCTTTCTTGATAAGTAAAATCTACAGGAAATGTCTAGATTTTCACTCCAAAATTACACTGAACTTTATGTTTTGCTGTCGTGTGTTGTTCACATAGAAGCATTTTCTCCCATAGCAGAATCAAATTTTCAAGTGATTCTTATGTTTTCCATTTCAAATGTTCAAATACTTACAGTAAAATGCCCATAAACATACCCCTTGCTATAATAAAAGTTTTGGTATCCTTGTCTTTAAGCCTCTCAGCTGTATAATTATAGTACTTAAAGTGGAATCTACAATCATATAATGTTATTGTATAATTGAAAAACTTATGGGAAATTTTCCTAAAGATCGTGAAAGAATGTTAAAACATTCTCTCATTTATATAATTCTGTTCAACTGAGTTTACAGTAACCTAGAGGGCTTCTATAAAATATACACTATACACTGCCCCCTCAATCCATCTCAACTATATAATTTGAAAGCCATTAACAAAAGAAACACAGTTGCTTAAAAACATTTTAATGTTTTTTATTTTGGGGTATACAAGCTATAATAAAATACAGCTTAATCATAACAAGACTATTTGAATTTTTAAATATGCAATTTAGCACTGAAAGAAGTACGATGTACTGAGTAGCTTATATTCAAATATTTTAACTTCTCATCTATAATAATAACAGTTTTCTTTGATCAATGTCCCCAAACTCCCCATGAACTATCAATTCAGAGCTTCATAATTTTCTTCTGGCTCAAAAGGATCAAAGCATTCTTATGTTTGCTAGAAGTCTTTGATACTGCTGCACAAACAGGTGGTGAATTTATTTCATAGTTATTAAACTGTTTCTTGCTGTCTTGAGCTTAGGAAGAAGTGGTTTATTTTAACAAGGTGCTTACAGACTGGCTTTCCCTTCCCCAGTTTTTAATCTTCTTTACAAGGTTTCCCACAGTGATGTGCACTACACCATGGAAATGAAATAAGAGCTGAAAAAAAGATGAGGGCCATGCTCCTCTGGGTGTGAAAGAACACACTGGATGCCGTCCCTGTTGCATCACTCCAAGGAAGTGAGGCCCAAGCATGCCCAGTAGATCTTGCTCACCTTCTATCTCCATTACTGAAGTTATAATGACCTAACCTTGAGTTTTATCATTAAAAAAAGTTGAATTTTTAATAACAATTATCATTGAAGAGTTAGGGGGAAAAAAGCATTGAAACCCACAAACTTAAACACTCTTCCTAACATTAAAAGTAAGAGCAAAAATAGTAATTCTATACATGATACAAAGGATAATGAGAGATTACTACAAGCAACTATATGCCAACAAAATGGACAACCTGGAAAAAAATGGACAAATTCTTATAAAAGCACAACCTTCCAAGACTGAACCAGGAAGAAATAGACAATATAAACAGACCAATCACAAGCACTGAAATTGAAACTGTGATTAAAAATCTTCCAACAAACAAAATCCCAGGACTAGATGGCTTCACAGGCGACTTCTATCAACATTTAGAGAAGAGCTAACACCCATCCTTCTCAAACTCTTCCAAAATATAGCAGAGAGAGGAACACTCCCAAACTCATTCTACGAGACCACCATCACCCTGATACCAAAACCAGACAAAGACATCACAGAAAAAGAAACCTACAGGCCAATATCACTGATGAACATAGATTCAAAAGTCCTCAACAGAATACTAGCAACAGAACCCAACAGCGCATTAAACGGATCATACACCATGATCAAGTGGAGTTTATCCAAGGAATGCAAGGATTCTTCAATATACACAAATCAATCAATGTGATACACCATATTAACAAATTGAAGGATAAAAACCATATGATAACCTCAATAGATGTAGAAAAAGCTTTTGACAAAATTCAACACCCATTTATGATAAAATCCCTCCAGAAAGTAGGCATAGAGGGAACTTACCTCAACATAATAAAGACCATATATGACAAACCCACAGCCAACATCATTCTCAATGGTGAAAAACTGAAACCATTTCCACTAAGATCAGGAACAAGACAAGGTTGCCCACTCTCACCACTATTATTCAACATAGTTTTGAAACTTTTAGCCACAGCAATCAAGAAGAAAAAGAAAAAAAAGGAATCCAAATCGGAAAAGAAGTAAAACTGTCACTGTTTGCAGATGACATGATACTATACGTAGAGAATTCTAAAGATGCCACCAGAAAACTACTAGAAATAATCAATGAATTTGGTAGAGTAGTGGGACACAAAATTAATGCACAGAAATCTCTTGCATTCCTATACACTAATGATGAAAAATCTGAAAGAGAAATTAAATAAACACTCCCATTTACCATTGCAACAAAAAGAATAAAATACCTAGGAACAAACCTACCTAAGGAGACAAAAGACCTGTATGCAGAAAACTATAAGACACTGATGAAAGAAATTAAAGATGATACCAACAGATGAAGAGCTATACCATGTTCTTGGATTAGAAGAATCCACATTGTGAAAATGCCTATACTACCCAAAGCAATCTACAGATTCAACGCAATCCCTATCAAACTACCAAATGGCATTTTTCACAGAACTAGAACAAAAAATTTCACAATTTGTATGGAAACACAAAAGACCCCTAATAACCAAAGCAACCTTGAGAAAGCAAAACGGAGCTGGAGGAATCAGGCTCCCGGACTTTAGACTATGCTACAAAGCTACAGTAATCAAGACAGTATGATACTGGCACAAAAACAGAAATATAGATCAACGGAACAGGACAGAAAGCCCAGAGATAAACCCTCACCACCTATGGTCAACTAACTATGTCAAAGGAGGCAAGGATATACAATGGAGAAAAGACAGTCTCTTCAATAAGTGGTGCTGGGAAAACTGGACAGCTACATGTAAAAGAATGAAATTAGAACACTCCCTAACACCATACACAAAAATAAACTCAAAATGGATTAAAGACCTAAATGTAAGGCCAGACACAATCAAACTCTTAGAAGAAAACATAGGCAGAACCCTCTATGACATAAATCACAGCAAGATCCTTTTTGACCGACCTCCTAGAGAAAGGGAAATAAAAACAAAAATAAACAGATGAGACCTAATGAAACTGAAAAGCATTTGCACAGCAAAGAAAACTATAAACAAGATGAAACGACAACCCTCAGAATGGGAGAAAATATTTGCAAATGAAGCAACTGACAAAGGATTAATCTCCAAAATATACAAGCAGCTCATGCAGCTCAATATCAAAAAAACAAACAACCCAATCCAAAAATGGGCAGAAGACCTAAATATACATTTCTCCAAAGAATATATACAAATTGTCAACAAACACAAGAAAGGATCCTCAACATCATTCATCATTAGAGAAATGCAAATCAGAACTACAATGACACTGGTCAGAATGGCCATCATCAAAAAGTCTACAAACAATAAATGCTGGAGAGGGTGTGGAGAAAAGGGAAGCCTCTTGCACTGTTGGTGGGAATGTAAATTGATACAGCCACTATGGAGAACAGTTTGGAGGTTCCTTAAGAAGCTAAAAATAGAACTCCCACATGACCCAGCAATCCCACTACTGAGCATATACCCTGAGAAAACCATAATTCAAAAAGAGTCACGTACCACAATGTTCATTGCAGCACTATTTACAATAGCCAGGTCATGGAAACAACCTAAGTGTCCATCGACAGATGAATGGATGAAGAAGATGTGGCACATATATACAATGGAACATTACTCCACCATAAAAAGGAACGAAATTGAGTCATTTGTAGTGAGGTGAATGGACCTAGAGTCTGTCATACAGAGTGAAGTAAGTCAGAAAGAGAAAAACAAATACCGTATGCTAACACATATATATGGAATCTGAAAAGAAAAAGAAAAATGTTTCTGAAGAACCTAGGGGCAGGACAGGAATAAAGACGCAGCCATAAAGAATGGAATTGAGGACACAGGGTGGGGGGGAAGGGTAAGCTGGGACAAAGTGAGAGAGTGGCATGGACATATATACAAAACCAAATATAAAACTGATAGCTAGTGGGAAGCAACTGCATAGCACAGGGAGACCAGTTTGGTGCTTTATGACCACCTAGAGGGGTGGGATAGGGACGGTAGGAGGGAGATGCAAGAGGGAGGGGATATGGGGATATACGTATATATATAGCTGATTCACTCTGTTATACAGCAGAAACTAACACAACAATGTAAAGCAATTACACTCCAATAAAGATGTTAAAAACATACAATAAAAAACAAAAAAACAGTAATTCTGTCATTCTGCAAAAATAGAACTAAAATCTTAACCTATAGCATTTGAAATACGTGCCACTAATCAGGAATAACAATTTATGTTTCAAGGGAATTACCACTGTTACGTCAAGATTATTACAAAATATTTACTGGGTACCAGCACTGACAGGTATTTTATGTCATGGCTCAAGTTTGTGTTGCACGACTTAAGGAAACTATATAGAGGCAGGTTTGTAGAACCAACAGCCCAAAGAAATTAGCAGTGGAGGTAAATAACACACATTCATATTCCAAAAGCAGTTAGACATTTTCTTAGAACAAACAAATATAAAATGGTAGACCCAACTAGGTGCTTGGGATTTAAATAAGACAAACGGATTCTTATTAGTAATACTTGCCTATCTCTTTATAGGAGTATTGACAAGAAATGTACCTTACTGTTGCTAAAGCATTTTAAAGATGAAATGTGCTCTATGACTACTAAGTACTACACAAATACTAACTGTTAAATGAGTAATCAGTTTTACTACTCTTTACTTGATTCTACTGAATTTAATATTTATTCCTAAATAGAGGAATTATGTGAATTATCTTATTGGAAGATGATTCTTTTGAAAATCATTTTTTTTAGTTTTTGAAATGGAATTTTTAAAGTCAGTATATATGCATTAATTTTACTTTTTAAAAGTTTTGCTTCCCCTTATGATGAATTTCTATTATCCTAAGACTAAATCTCTCAAACAGTGAAGAAGTCATGCAGATACCAAAACCTGGATCATTATACAAATAACTCATGACAATGTGTAAAATTCTAGTGATAAAGCAAACAATGTACTTTCAGTCCAGTAATTCCACCAAAAGACCGTTACCTCTTTTGAAATGACATATTCCTAAAGATTTGGTAAAAATAGAAACCAAACAGAAAAATAGGACCTTAAGTCTTTAAATATACTATTCATAAAAGTACAAAAGGTGTAGATTTAGTAGTGATTATTGTTACTTAAAAATACATCAAGGTCAACATCAAACCTTTTAAAATTCCTTTAACAAAATAAAACTATAAAATAATCAGTGGTTCCCATAACACCCCCGAGTTATATCAGAATATCCTTAAAAGAAGCTGGCCATTTTATCTTTCAATATGATTTTCAGGGAAATTTACGTCTCTATCAGTGCATTCAAAATTAATGGCCCATGCTTGACCGGCTGGTGATTTCCACTATCATAGTGGCCGGCAGATGACTGCTTCGTTGATTCAGGGATGGATACCAACTGGGAAGGCAGCTTCTAGATTGGTCACCCTGGCTTACATCTAGCAAAATACTGTACTGATTACTGCTCTTTTGGCATGGTGGAAATTGTATTCTATTTCATGATTTCTTCATCAATGATTAAAGAAAAGATAAGTTGAATGGCAGAGATGAAAGAATGATATTGTTAAATATGAGTGGAGTTATTCAAACATAATAGAAAAATATGCTTTAAATTATTTGATCAGTTAGGTTAAGGTTAAAAAAATAAGGTAAAACTTCTTCCTCTATAAATAATAATATAGCACTAACATATGCTGTCTTTGTTCTAAGTAGGCCACAGATTTGTTTTAAGATATTTAAAAAAATACTATTAACCATTTCATTCTGATTTAGCTGAATTAACATTTTAAGATGGCCTACTTTATTTCTTCCTCCTGAAACTTTGTAATTATCTCCTTCTCTTTTTATAAAATATCAAAAATTTTCTTGCTACCAAAGAGGTCAACATCTTTTATCAGTAAGTTTTATCTTAACCAAATGCTAATTTTCAAATCAGAAAAATAAATGGATTAAGCAGTATTAATTTGCCAAAAAGAATAAAACTGTGATAAAATTTCATTTTGATATTTAAATCACTATCAGTATTACATTATAATGAGATAAAGGTTCATTAAGGCAGCCTTTGTTATGTAAAAACACAACACACTAGAGGGGAAATTCATTATTGAGTTACAATTATCCTCCAAGGTATACAGCAAATGAGATATCATTAAAATATTTTAGTTTAATTATGCAGTGTGTTCCAATACATAATCAAAATACATATGCACACAACCTAAGCATTTTACTCACTTCTGAAACCTGAATTTTTCTCCTAATGAGAAAGTCAACATTAATAAAATTATAGAAAAATTCTAAGGAGAAGCAATCACACTTTTATGCACATAAAACAGTATTTCCTAAACTAATTAGAGAGGGCATCTGATTACTGAGCAGAATTCTCCCCACACATACAGTTTCAGTTTCTCTCAATCCTACATTCCTATTGCTCCACACCAATCCAATCAGTACATTATTCTGCTTTTTGCTTTCCCCCAAATGAAACCCGATATTTTGAGTTTCCTGTCCCCTCACATTTTCCCCACAAATTAATTTATTTGAATCTGAGACTTAATGGTAGTCAATGGTTACTCCTGCTTTTCTTTCTACCCGTACATTTCTTTTTTCTCTATTCTTCCTATCAAAATTTCCCAAGCATATGATTTGTGTAGGGCACCGTATCTGCTGTAACAGAGACACACCTCAGCTGCCCGCAGCTGGGTGGCACAGGAGTACTGTGCACTCAATGGCCATGTGACTTCTTTTAACCAATAAAAGGGGGACAGAAGTGAATTGTGTCAATCCAAGCTGACGTTTCAAAAGCCATTGCTAGTTCACCACACTCAGTTTTCCTGTTTCTTTTATGTTACCCGTGTGTCTTCTACTCAGTGACTGGTGATGTTCAGAGAGAGACTACTTCCATCAGCCTGAATCCAAACACTCCCTGAGGAAGGCAGAAGGCAAAAGAAGGAACAGTCCCCCTCACAGGGACTTGAATTTAGAAACTGTCCAAAGATGTACACGAAAGACAATGTTAAAGCAGAAGAACTAGATAACTCTAATGAGCAAATTTAATTACTTCCCAGCTAGTCAGCGGGATGGAGGGTTATGAAGTTTATACGAGTTACAGAGAAAAAAGGTTGTGTATTTCAATATACACTCCCATGCCTACACCTACCCAAGGCATTATGTTTGTAAAAGCCTCATATTCATCTCCACTTAGAAAAAAAAGCTCCTTTTTCTTTTTTTCTTTAAATCCAGTGAGAGTGGAGCATCATCCTACCTGTTCCAACATGACATACTCAATAAATATTAAGCAAATGCATGGGAGCAAGGAATGCAAAGAAATACATCACACAGTTCTCCAGGGTCTCACAGTAAAGTTTAAGAAGAACTACACATACCAAATTTGGATATACATAAAGTTTTAGAAAAAGAAAATAAACTTTTTAAAAAGAATTTTTAAATCAAAGTACTGTAGTATGTACACATAGTTAAAAGTCAAATAGTGCTAAGATCCTACAATGAAAACAGCAGTCTTTGCCCAACTACCACAAGTCCTACTCATCACATATAACACTTTGGCACTCTTTTAGCAGACTATTCTGGTATTTACCTTCATTTTTCCAAATGTTGATGTTCTCATTGACCAATTCACAGATCTATTCATTATCTATTGGCTTCCTACTTTCGAAGATGAGGACTAAGTCTCTTACAGCCCCCCTTCCAATCCCACCAGCTTTCCAAAAGACACGCCACAATTTTTAGTAAAATCAATATTTAAATTGTTAAAGCTATATAAACACTGTTTTCCACTGAACCAAGTAACTGTCTTATGATTGTTAACTTTCTTGTATATCTTTTTATTTTTATGGAGTTCAGGAACTAGAGCATGGTTCCTGAACCACGTGTGGAAGCAGTGAGGGAATATCTTTATTTTAGCATCATCCTTCATTGTGTTTGGCTGAATATAGATTTACAAGATGAAAATCACTTCTAAGAATTTAAAAGGTATTACTCCTCTATCTTCTTTCTTATAATCCTGTTGTTGAGAATTCAGGTACCATTCTGATTTTTCAGACTTTATTACTAATCTCTCCCAATACCTCCCCAGTCTGGAAGCTTTAAAATATTTCTCTTTAGCTTTCTGTTCTGAATTTTTACTGATGTTCCCTAATATGAGTCTTTTCTCATTCATTCTCCTGGGCACTGCTCATTCAACTTGCTACATCATTTTAATCTAAAGACTTATGAACTACTATGTTGATAAATATGCTTAAATATTTCTTTGATAATTTCTTTTCTTCAATAATCTGGGGTTTTTTTAAAGAACTTTTTCTAGTTTCAACCTTTTCTATTTTCTCTTCCTTTCTACACTGTTTGTTCCAGCTGAGTTCCTTTTTTTCTTTCTTTTTTTTTTAAATTCTCTCTTTCAAGTTAGACATTTCCCTAAGTCCCCCATCCACCTGGGGGTTTTCAATTCTCTAGAGAAGAGTCACCCATATTCTGAAAGGGTGAATGAAGTATGCTGCTGAAGTTCAGGGAGCAGGGCAGGGAGAGGGGGCCAGAGGAGACTCCCACATTATCCCCCGATTTTAGCGCCACACAGCATCCCTACTTTCCATGGCACTGGTATCACCAAGGCTTGAAGCTTTCATGTGGTTTTTGAAGCCGAACAGCTTGATTCTCATGGGTCTTTCCTCTCTAGGGCACTTATATGAAACAGCTCCTGCTGTACTAAGTCTGTTATCAGTCCTCTACTTTCCGCTTTCCGAAGATATATTAATCTCTTACTCGCTGTGGAATCTCTCCTTTATATTTGCAAGTTTATAACTTTTAAAATTCTTTTAACATCCTTTTTAGAGGAGGTCAAAGAGACAAAATCATGTACCCAATCTGCCACATTGAACCTGAAGTCCCAGAAATACAATTTTAAAGTGGATTATTGCAGATTATCTAGCCCAATTTCCTCATTTAATAGCTGAGGAAAGAAACAAAGGTAGGTTAAATGCTCTGCTCAAAGTTCCTTCTCCAAATTCAGAGCAGAACCAGGGGTAACATGTCTCCTGCCTATCAGTCCAGTGTTTCGTTGACTCCTTTCTAAGGAGTCTTTCTAAGACTTTCGTTGACGTCTTTCTAAGAAAAGCATTTTGTTGGCCTTCTGGATGAGAGACAAGAAATACACCACTGAACCATCCATGAATAACATACTTAAAGGGAAAACTAATAACCAGGGAAGTATACACTGAATGCTGTGTGTCAGAAATAATAAGCAACACACGTTGAGAGAAGGGAAGATCCCTGAGGATTAGGATGATTGCTAAAGGCTCCATGAAGCAGCTGATATTTGTATTTGATCTTGCGGCAGGAACTCCAGGTAAGGGGCGACTAAGGGCAGTGTGTTGGCAGAGGATCTATACTGGGAGCAGTGAGGGACTGGTGCCTCACAGACTTTCACCAAGGCTGTTTTCATGAAAGGTAGAAACCTCTCCTGCAACGAGTCCCTTTCCCACCCCGTGTTCTGACAAGCACCCAGGATACGCAAAACATCAGAATCACTGCTTGCTCTTCTGGACTCTGTCCATCTGTACAAGTGAATAAGATGATGTTGACTGTTACTCTCTGAAGTTTGTACTGTGGAATCAATGGATAGTTTTTCATTTTTTATTATAGTTACATTATCTGATAGCCATTTTCAGACTATTCAACCTGAAATTTATGACTCAGCTTCAATATTTCTAGGTGTGACACTGTGTTTAAGGACTCAAACAGTACTTATAGGACAAAAATAGTACTAGATGAGGTAGAATTTTTAAAATTCAACTGAAAGGCAGCCAAAACATCCACAATTTGGCACTTTTCCTTCTTTCTATGTCATATGCCAAAAGAAAGCAGAAAGCAGGAATAAACACTTTTTAACAATCAATAAAGTTTAAAATAATGTATTCAATACTTCTGTCTCTTAGGAAAATAACTAAACATTTAACTCTAAATAGTAAGACAGTGGTAAAACGCAGCATCACTTATTTTTGTTGTTGGTATTTCAAGGCAGTTTTCATAACTAAAATATCACTAAACCTCCACTGCTCCCTGACCTTGGCATATACACTGTCTCCTTCAATGGAAAAGGGCTAGTTTCTACTTAATTTCGTCAACCTAAGTATAAAGGTGTAACTGGATTTTTCACAATAAAACAATGCTTTCAATTAATGAGGCATAAACAAACAAAAAGCACTTACTCTTTGGCAAAACATTTCCATACACTTTCAATTTTTTTGCTTATCTAGTTCCATTGAAATTGTAAGAATATTTAAGGATTTTAAATATGTGTGCTTTAACCATTTGTTCAGAATTGCAGTGGGGGGGACTTCCCTGGTGGCACAGTGGTTAAGAATCCACCTGCCAATGCAGGGGACATGGGTTCGATCCCTAGTCCAGGAAGATCCCACATGCCTTGGAGCAACTAAGCCCGTGCGCCACAACTATTGAAGCCCGTGTGCCTAGAGCCCGTGCTCCACAACCAGAGAAGCCACCACAATGAGAAGCCCATGCACCGCAATGAAGAGTAGCCCCTGTTACGTAGAATACAATTAGACTGTATTCAGATGAAAGTATAATTTAATTGAGAGGAAGAAAGAGATAGATTTTTCAAATCCCTTTAGATTTAGTAATAGCAGTAGACCTGAGTATCCTATAACTGTGGATTCACTAGTGGTCAAGAAACATTCTTGAATTTGCTCTTGAAGCAAGCTAATTCAAGTCTATGTATCATGTCCAAGCTTGCTCTGCCACAGAATTTTCCACCACTCACTCTGATTACAAGCATTTAAAGGAGAACAACAAAACCTATTCTTGTCCTCTTTACCTCAAAGGGATTCTGGGAGGACAAAGGAAGACAACAAGCATGAAAGAGCTCTGCATATTTTACTTTTAAAAACTTACTCCCTTGAGGATCAATCATAAGGAGAGAAACTGCTCTAAAAAGACCAATATACTCTAGCATCAATCTTGCAGTGTCAAAATCTGGTCTGTGTTCACCCGCTGAGCTACTCCAGCACTTTTAAAAGGTCAAAAAGCAAACTAGGAGATAGGAATATCTTGGAGGCTGTTTTCGAAGCAAAATTAGACTAGGTAAGCAAAATCAAAAGCTTGCTTAGCCCAAGAATCCTCTGACTATAGATCTTATATCAATGCTTGAGTCCAGACCTACTCAGTCAAAAACTGATGGGAACGGTACAAGGAACGTATGATTTTAAAGTTCTTCCGGTTAAGAACCTCTGCTCTCCAGGTCATTGTTCTTACTGAAGCCTATCTGCTCAGGTCTAGATGGGTCAGGTCAGAGGCAAAATCAGGAAGCTGTTTCCAGCACAAAGTCTTCGGGGTTTAGGTCACTTTGGGTCTTCCGAAATCTGAGTTTAATTCCTGCAACCCCATAACACAATGTTGTTCAAATTCTAGAATCATCCAGACCTTAAAATGCAGATTCCAGGGTCCACATTTAGTGGACACATTTAGATTCCAATTCAGTAACTTTGGTGAAGGCCCTGGAATATGTATTTTCTATTGCAGGTTGGGTGAAGATCAATTTAAAAAACGATGGTCTAGGAGTTTTGATCACTCTGCAACAGGCAGAGCATTCCAGGGTTTTGCAGAAGTCTGACCACCATCTTAAATTTGATGCATAATGATCCATTCTAGTGACCAGATGCCCAAACCAGCAGGATCTCCTCAAGGTCATTTGGGACCAAAGTATAACTACTATTCCCAGGTACCTCTCCCTCCCTGATCTTCCTTCCCTGGGTCTTCATTTTCTTGTGCCAACTACATCTACACCGGTCTACAACACAGGGTGTATGTACTGAAGAACCATTTCATTTGCACTCATCTAGGATTCTGTATCTTGTTTCTAAATGTGGTATCTGGATGAGAATAAAAGGCTCAGAGGCTACCATGAGGGCATAGGTGGGGTTTTGATGTATAAGGGAAACGAGATATAGCCGGATAGTGTTCCAGTAACAGTCCTCTGCCCCCACCCCCATCCCCTTCCAACAATGAAACACTAAAATCTCTCAACGTTAGTGGCTGCGAATGAAACAGAGCAATATGACAAGAGAAGGCCTCCTGAGCACACGGTAAGTGCACTTCAGTTCTCCCTGACCCCTCCTTAGTCCAGACCACAGTATGTTCAAGGATGCATATGGCCTCTACAACCATCTCCTTGGCAAGAGCAGAAGCTTCATATGGCCTAAAAGGAACATGAAATGTCAGGGGTGTCCCACCTTGCACAATTACAAAAAAAACCCACTATTTGTTTTGCACAACTTTGCTCATTTTCCATGCAATATGTTTATTCCCAGAAGGCAGAAAACTCTTCTATTAGTTGAGTGATAGTAAGGTAAACCTGGATAATTACCTAACCATCTAAAAATGTTAAAAACAAATCAACATATATCCAAATATAAGTTATGATAGCTGATAAACATAGAATATGCAGACAATTGACAAAGGACTTGTTAACTAGAAGCCAATTTATATATGTTTACTCTGAATCCAATAATTTTTTTTCTGGAAAATAATATGTTCATTAATGACTTTCATTTGATAAAAATGTGTTCAAATTTCTATTCAAAACCAAAACTATTTTAAGGTGAAGAAAACTGTTTCTGAAACTAAATGACTGAAAATAGAACCAAAAAGAATTATTATGCATAAAAGTGCTAAATGTCTTTAGTGTAGCATCTACACCATCAATGAACTACACAAATAGCACTAATATTCACAAAGGTATACAGTGCTAATTCTCAGCTTTGGGAGTTGGTGAAGACATCACACATTTGTGCTCAAGAAAAAGGCCTCTAAAACGTAATAATGGCCTCTCTCTTCCTACCATCTTAAGGTTCCTGCTGCTAGTTATTACTAGGCCTGGTTTTCTTGACTATTTCTGTTATCACAACAGTTCAACAAGAGTAACTGGCTTTTTGGTACTTTGTCAAAATCCTTTGACGTATTGCCAGTGCCATCTGTACAAAAAGGGTCCTTGGCAAAACAAATAAGCTATAGACTAGGAACAAAATGGTCAGTACAATAATCTACTTATATGTTAGTCTTGATAGTAATTAACTGGTTGCTGGCCAACTGCGACTGACTAATTCAACTACCTGCCTGATGATAATGAAGGTGGTATATCCTTACTTCTCCCCTCACCTTCACCTTCATTATCAATGAATGCCCTGCCTTCAAAACATATCTATGCACATAATGTGGACCTGTTAAATTTGTTATGTTCCATGGTCCATGACTACAAGTCTAACCACCACCAAGTACTTCAAAACATAAGCCCTGGCTTACAAGAGGGATTTAATAAAAGCATGTGCTTGGATCAGACACTCATCAATCAATCACCATTTCTAGAAAAGTAAACAGTGGCACACACTCACTGTGCATCAACAGCTACCAAATGTATATACAATGGGCAACATCAACGATATCTCCTAAGAGCCCTGGGGTCCCTTCCAGCTAAGATCCATGATTTTGATTCTGTGGCTCCAGGCAGACAGTTAAAGCTCTAGAAATGTATATCTCTGCCATGGTCATAACATATAAATCAGACAACAGGACTGGAAGACTTTTTATTACAGCATAATAATGGCTCTCATTTCTTGAGCACGGACCATGTGGTGATGTTCTGCTTCTTCCTTTTTCACTGCTATATCCCTAACATCCAGAACAATGTCAAACAGAGAGCAGGTGCTCAGAAATATTTGTCGAATGAATGGATGGGTGGATGGATGATTGCTTTATTGCCTGACAACATCCTATCAGTTAGGTTTTATTATTATCCTTATTATCGAAATGAGAAAACTGATGCATATATGGTTAACTGACATGTCCCAGCTTACTTAGCTATTAAAAAGCCAGGATTTGAAACCACATTTTATAGGACCAAGTTCTATAAAATGCCAGAGTCTGCCCACTAAACCCACCACATGCACCACTTCTCATAGTGATAGGCCAGCAGAGGGGACTCCTCTCCTCCCTTTCCCAAACGAAAGCTCTTGTTCCTACTGCTCTGAATCACCAGGACACTTTATTTGCACTTCCCTTAGGGGTCTGGTCAATTTCTTCTTTATTTTATTGAAAGGAAGGAGAACTACCATTTACTAATTACCCATCGAGTTCCAAGCACCATGTGGGTACCTTATTCATACCTTGTCATGATCTACTGGCTAGGCATTTTGCTTTATCTCCCATTTCACTTCATGAACGAAGAACATGAGAGTAAAATCTTTTGTCAGTATTTCCCAAACTTGCCCAATAATAATCTGGGGCGGGGGGTGCTTAAAATAGTAGCAGGCCCTATTCTAAATCTTTTGACTCAGAATGTTCCAGAAAGGAGCCTGGATTTGTCTGACTCCCAAGCTAAGGGTTAACCCTCTAGGGCAGGACCCATGTGTTTGGCATCTTTGTTCCCTTCACTGTACATACGAGGCCCCAAAAGTGTCTCATCTTTCTAAAACGCAACAGTTTATAAAGTACATTCACATGATCCCCCCAAAATAGTCATAAGAAGCAAGCATAACAGATCTCAGTACCCTCCTCTTATAGATGGGAAACGTAAAGAAAAATCAAGTTCTACGGCTCCTGGCTAAAAGAAACAAAAGAGGGGGAAAAGAAGAAGGTTATGTGGAGAGAGAAAGATAGATGGTGATTCAAAAACATTTACCCAGTTCTTCTTCTCTTCGGGTATAGCTTTCTTTTGATACCCCCAGCAGGAAATCACTCTATATTTTCTGCAAATCCCAGCATGAAGCAAGAGGTCTGTCAGGAGGATCATGCAGGCTATTTGTAATAGGTCCCTCAAAAATAGTATTTTTCATTGGTAATAATCAATAAAATCTTCACCATATTCTTATTCTCCCTATTACAGAACCGGTATTCTCTAAGATAAATTCTCAAAATAGGGCATCATGAGAGAATTTATAGGATGTGGTAGGTATTTAAAGAAAAAAACTCTGTAATTCTCTGACCAATTTCAGCTTTGAGTTTCTTTAGGATTTCCACTTAAGTAAGTTTTCCTAGAAAAAATTTTCCCCTTATCATCTAAAGCACTCTCACTGGAATAGTCTTAGGAAGCAGTTTAGAGAGTTGAATGATATTAACCTAAATGTAATTTTACTATCTTTAGCTCACTCAAGTAGATAAATTTTCACAGCACAAGGGGTAAAAAATCCAATTTCCTTTTAAATTTTATTGCAAGTTTCCCCCAAATAAACAAAGAATTGAGCACCTTGCACCAACCAAAAAGGAAAAAAAAAGATTTTATAATAAGCCCAGTGAGAGCATGCCCATTCCAAAAAGTGAGCTTGCTCTTCTTGTTTGGCAAGGAAACCCTGAGAGGGAAAACAACCCTAGAATTTGGAGAAGGGTTTCCTAATATGAAGTGAGATGCTGTGCCCTAAAATCTGAGAACCTTATACCCTTTGAGTGAAGGTTAAATAAAACTGTGTTTAGGAGCTCAGTAAAGTGGGACTTGGGAGAAAAAGGATCGTCTACCTCTGAGTGATGGAATCAGAGCAACAAAACCAAACACAACCTTTCACCCTTGAAAGATGTGCCCCATGTTAAGGTGGGACCCCACTCCCCAGCCATAGCTAATTGGCCACTTGACTTAACCGTGCCAATCCAAATCTCTCTCCCTGGGAATTTGAAATTGGGAAAATGAGAAGATAGCTGAGTTGAAATTCACATAGAATTAGAGCCAAACTGACATAGGGTAACTCCAAGCAAAGCCAGGAACAAGCTGAAATGACAAAAGGGTAGAGAAGCTAAAACATCACTTTTCAAATGAAAAGAATGGAGCAGACACAGAGAGAAGTGATAGAAACCAGGCATCACCACATGAGCAGCCCTGGTTCCTGACTGTCCTCTTCTATCCCCAAAGTCCTAGCTATATTTACTGACCTATTTGGGAATGTCCATGGAGTGGCCTGCTCTGTCGTTTATATAAATGTTTTTATTTGCAATAATTTGAGTGGGTTCCTATGCCCTGAAACCAAACAGCTTTGACTAAGACAGGCAGCTTCATGGAAGAAGTGACATCTGAGCTAAATATCAGGTGTTCACCAGGTGGCCAATGGAGAGAAAGCATCCCAACTAGAGGAAACAGCTTAGAGGTCAATCTTGAGGAAGGAGAAAGCAAGTTGAGTTCTAAGGACTACAAGTACAGCCAGGAACACTGGAAGGGGGAGGGGCAGGAATGAGGCTGAAGAGAAAGGCAGGAGCCAATGCACAAAGGACCTGTAATCCATGCCAAGGTATTTAGCCTTTATCCTGTAGCTGATGGGATCAGAGGTGTATTGTAGATCATTCTGGCTGTGATGTGGAGGCTGAATGCAGGAAGCTGGGGTCGAGACTGGAGGCAGGAGGCCAGTGAGAAAGTGAGCTTCTCAAGGAGAGATTTGTGTGTCATTAGTTCCACCATCAGAGACTATTCAAAGGGAAGAAAAAAAACAAAAACAGCAACAACTTGGTCCTAAGAAGCAAGTCAGCACAACACCCTGTGAAATGAGAGCTTTGCAGCTTGGCCAATGGCAGAGCTGTACATCATTCCACTTTTCATGCCTGATGTTTTAAAGAAGCAATGACAGCCTAAGGGCTTGTTGACCCATGAGCAAACCCACCAGAAAATGTGACCCAGAACATGATAAAATACAGATCACAAAAGAAGCTCACATTGTGAAATACCACACAATTTCACACTTCATTTCCCCAGTTTGCATACTCATTTATTAATTTCCCATCATAATATAAAGCCATATCAAGCTTTAGTTACTTCAGGCACCTTTCATAAAGCCTGATAAAAGCATTAATAATTAAAGGATGACTTTGAAAGAAGGGCATCTAAACCTCTCTGGCACAATGTTTTTGTTCTATTCAGAAATACAAAAGGGAAACCTGCATACCCCTGAATAAATGGAAGCTGTGGATGTTCTGGTCTTAATTAGTTTAGATAACAGGACAAATCAAATCCCCAAATACTTAAATGGATGGAAATGGAGCTGTCAGGCCTGATGACAGTGTAGGCTGTGGTCACAATAAACTTCCTACCTTATCAGTAATTTCTCTTACACATGAATGAAGAAAGTAGATATCGCATGCACGACAAACAGCTTGTTATAATTGCAGCTGACTGCAAAGCACCACTTTAACTTTTTATACTTTGACTCTAGTTTTTCTCTTTCCACTCAAAATGCCTGTCAACTGTCTTCACTTATGGATGAGATTGCCAGGCTTAAGCTACACTCCAACAATGGATCCCTTTCTCTCTCATTCCATTTGCTGTTGGAGTGCAGGATCCTAACCACATCTGAAATGCTGTTTGTTGTAAGGCATTCTTTTAGTTACAAACAGCTATGTTAGAAGTCCCTTTCATCCTTGCTGCTCAGTGAGTGGTCCACGGATCACAGCTTTAGCATCACCTGGGAGCTTATTAGAAACAGGCAGTCTCAGGCCCCATCCAAGACTGAATTAGAATCTGCATTTTATCAAAATCTCCAGGTGGTCTTGTGATGATGAGAGGCACTGCCAGATATTTTTGGAAAACACAGTTGAGAAGAGTTTGACTAGAACCTAAGATCGGATCTCAATTTTCTTTGCTAGTCTGGAGAAGTGGCTTCCAAAGCCTGCATGTAACAATTACTGCCATTTACCTCGAGTGGGACCTTCAGGAAGATGGCAAGTGCTGTGCAAATACAGACAAGCCTGAAAGTCAGAGAGACCTGAGTTCAAATCTAAGCTCTGCTACTCACAGGCTGTGGGACTCTGGGCAAGTTACCTAAACACACTGTTGAGTCTTTTGTCCCTTTTCACTTAGTTGAGAAAAAACCACTAGGTTTTTGTTTGCTATTGTTCCTTTTTTTTTTTAAGATCACTGTAGACTCGCTTATACAGAGTTCCTATATACCCTTCACCCAGTTTCCCCTGATGGTAACATCTTGCAAAACTCTAATACAATAGTACAACAAGGAAATATGTTCTCCCTCTCTTATAAGTTTGTCATTTCAAGCATGTTATAAAAGCAGGATCTTATAGTGGGTAATCTTCTAGACTGGCTTTTCACTTAGCATAATGCCCTTGGGATCCATCCAAGGTGTTTCATGTAACAATAGTTCATTCTTTTGTACTGCTGAGTCTTATTTCATAGTATAGATGTACTACAGTTTGTATAACTATTCACCTTTCGCAGGACATTTACATTGTTTCCAGTTTTAGGCTTCTACAAATAATGCTGCTATGAGTAAGCATGTACAGGTTTTTGTGTGAACATAAATTTCTATTTCTCTGGGATAAATGCTCAAGAATGTAATAACAGGGTCACATGATAATTTTGTGAAAATGTCCTACTCTTTCCCAAAGTGACTACATCACTTTACATTCCCACTAGCAATGTAAGAGTGATCCAGTTCTCCACATCCCTACCAATATTTGACGTTATCACTAATTTTTAATTTTAGCCAGTGTGATAGGTATGTAGTATTTTCTCATTGTGCTTTTAATTTGCATTTCCCAAGTGGGTAGTGATGTTGAGCATCTTTTCATGTGCTTATCTGTCATCTATCTTTTCAGTGAAATGTCCATTCATGTCTTTTTTCCATTCTCTAATTGGATTGCTTGTTTTAACCACAATTTTGTGAGCTTTTGTGAATTTGAGAGCTCGTCAGATAATGTGGTTTGCAGATATCTTCTTCCAGTATGTAGCATGTCTTTACATCTTCTTCACAGGGAGTTTCGTGGAGCAAAGTTTTTAGATTTGATGAGGTCCAATTTATCAATTTTTCCTTTTATGCATTGTGATTTTAATGTCAAGTCTAAGAACTTTTTGCCTAGTTCTGAAGATTTTATCATTTTTCGCTAAGTTTTCGAGTTTTATGTCTTACACTTAACTCTGATACATTTTGAGTTAATTTTTGTATAAGGTGTGAGGTTTAGGTTTTTATTTTTTATTTTATTGCTTTTGAATGCCCATTTGCTTGGACCATTCATTTTAAGATGCACCCTAACTTAACAGTAACTTTGCAAAGAGAAAAAATCAAGCCATCACACTAATTGTACATATCAAATATAAGAAACCACAGTTCTAGAAACTAGAACCACCTAAAACCTAGTATCACTATGCATATCCAATGGAGAAATTATGTCTGGCTCAGAGTCTGACTCATAAAAGTCATTCAATAAGCCTGTGTATTAATTGTTTGCTTTTTCTCACATTTGTAATTGTTTTGATTTAATAAATAATGATTAAATCATTACATTGTTGTTGTTGCCTTAAAATAACATAGCAATACTTGGAGTAAATTGTGGCAGACCACATCACACAACACTCCACATCAATCCCATTTACTTAAATAAAGTAACTTCTTTTAAAAAATTTACATGTGTTCTTTAGTCCCTTTCAATGCATTTACATATATGTGAATATACATACACATAAATTTAGGTTGTATTTTGTGAAATCAAATGATCAATATTTTACCCTCTGTGTTTTTCTCCCATTTTTAAGTCCTTCCCCCACCCTGAGGTTAGGTGAATCATGACTTAATTTTTGTCAGTAATTTTTTAATCCATCAGGAATATATTTTTGTGTATTGCATGCAATAGGAGTCAAGTTTTATTTTTCACAAATAATTACCCAATTTGGGGTATGAATGAATGAAATTTTATCTAGACAGTCTTGACACATGCTATGTACCTATATAAATTTAAGCATATTTTCCAGATGTTTATTCTTTTTCATTGACTTAACTATCATTTTTATTGTCAGATTTTAACTTTAGATATCTGACAGTTCAAGTTCTCCTTGTCTTATCTGTCAATATTTTGTTAGATACTATTATTTCTGCTTATTTTTCAAGACAAATTAATAAATCTATATTTTCAAGTTCAAAAAAACAGTCCTAGTGAGTTTCTGATTATGAGCAAATTTATAAATACTTTTAGGACATGCTCTATATTTTTGCAACTGTTCATTTACACTCCTTAGTAAAGTTATGAAAAGCAGATTAAGAGAAATGGTTGAGAACATTCTTTAAACTTACTTTAAGCATTAAAATTCTCTTTTAACCTTTAAAGCGCTTTAAGTTTTTACGTACACACAACAAAACTGACACAGTCTTCAAAGGACAGAAGAACCATGGACTGTGCACGTTCTGATAAGTACTTAGTTCTGATTAAAAAAAAGAAAAGAGGAAATAATGATCCTTATGCTACAACATGGAGAAACAACACTGTGTGTGTGTGTGTGTGTGTGTGTGTGTGTGTGTGTTTGTAGGAGTTTGAGGGTGAGCAGGTGGAGAGAGTAGAAAAAGCAAGCCTTGCTTCTGGGCCTAGAATATATAAATAAACAGTATGTTATTACTCCAAGTGCAGAGGACAACTGTCATAATAAGTGCAAATTGAAACCATTTAATCTGGGAAAAAGAGATCGTATAAACCCAGTAATTATGCTGAGTACAATTTGTTAGCATGAGTTGCCCGAAAGAATTAGGTAATTTCACTCTAAATAACTGAATTTTAATGAAGCTTATTGTGTGTTATTTCTTATTTCTATCCTAGTTTGTTTACTATTCACAATGACAAAATTGTCTTTAAAAAAAAAACAGCTCAATGACAGACACTATTCCTATACTGAAAGGGACAAGGTAAAATCAAGTAAAGAATATGTTTCTCCTAACTTTCCAACAATTAAACTAGTTTAATTATTAAGTGAAAATGTGCTCCTGTAAAAAAAACCACTAGCCTTATAATATCCCTTCCCCCCTACCACCTTCATCACAAGAATCTAATTTTTAGTTGGTCATAATGCTGCTCAATTAAAGGACAACATGGCCCAGCCTCAACTGCAGATGGGTAAAGCCATGTGGCAAAGTTTGGTTGTGTGCCCCATTTCTGCCCCTTCTTCACTTTTGCTGGTTAAAAGGGGCATATGCTGACTGGAGGCTCAACAGCTGTACTGGACCAGAAGGACAGGGGTTATACTGTAAAGATAAAAGGATGCTGAGCCAGAAGGAGTCTGGGGCCTTGATGAATATAAGGAAAAGCCATACCACCTTATCTCCAAAATTCTTTCATTTGTGATAGCAATTAAGTTCTATCTTATTCAAGATATTTCACATATTTTGTTATATGCCGCTGAACCCAATCCCAAATTAAATAGCACTACTGCTGCCCAGGAAGATCAAAGACTGTGGAACCCAATGTATTAAACTACTCTTATACAGAAATTTCTTTTTAAGTTTTCATTGTTATAAAGATTCGCTATGTCCAAGTCAATACATTTTAATTTTATGTCAAAAATTTCCAGCAAAATAGACAATTATTTTCTCTATACTTTGATTTATCCATCAATATCAACACTTCTGAATACAAAGAAAGAATATACAGTCATTCCCCAGAATCCACGGGGGATTGGTTCAAGACCCCCATGGATACCAACGTATACATCCACTACATTTTCTGTTGATCTATATTTTTTCATTAATTTATGAGATCTTTACTCTTTCATTTAGGATCCTTACTGTCTTCAAATGTTATCATGCAAGTTCACATAAAATCTTCTAATATATCGACCCAAATAATAACACTTCTCAACTATGCCATAATATGTAGAGTTGTTTCCTTAAAAATACTGCCATAAACCAATTTTTTCCATATTTTTGTGGTTATTATTTAATATCAAACTCTCTCCTAAAAACTTTCATCCTTTAATCCTGCTGTTTGACTTCCAAATCTATGAAATAGAAAGGTACTATAGACAGAAAGTATATGTCCCCCCAAAATTCATATGTTTAAATCCTAATCCCCAATGTGATGGTATTTGGAGGTGGGATCTCGGGTAGACAATTAGGTCTTGAGAGCAGAGCTCTCATGAATGAGATTAGTGTTCTAATAAAGGAGGCACTAGAGAGCTCCCTCACTCCTTCCTCCATGTGAGGATGAATGTGAAGATGGCTATCTATGAATCAACAAGTAGGTTCTCACCAAATCTACTGGAACCTTGATCTTGGACTACTTGCCTCCAGAACTGTGAGAAACACATATTTGTTTATAAGCCATACAATCAATGGTATTCTGTTACAGCAGCCCAACTGGACTAAGACAAGAGGATTATGATCAATTTTCTTATACTATTCTGCGTTTATTCTGGAGATTCTCATTCCTCACTCCCATCTATAAATTAAAGGAAATCTGTATTAATTACACTTACAGTTGCACAAAAATCAAGAAGGACATTAAATCTAGATCAAAAATGTCTCTTGTCCTTTAGCAATTCCTTTTTGGAGCCAAAAGAGTTGATGAAGTGTTTGTGGATGTTTCTGACAGACAGAAACGAGGCTGTTATGATCACTTAAAATAGTTAAAAGATACTTATATTCGAGATTCACCTTCCTTTTTTTTTTTTCATTTTTTTTTTCATTTTTTTTCACCTTCCTTTTTAAGTTTCAGTTTTAGTATTTGGTTTAGGATGCTACATCTAAGAAAGTAGATTCATTTGTCTAGTTACAGATAAGGGTGGCTGTGAGACTCCGGAAGGGAGAAAAGTAATAAGAAGTGGGGAGTACACCAATCATTTATTTTATAAATATTCATTTGTTCAATAAATAATTTATAGGGGTTTAAAATATATCATTGGCAAAATACATAAAGATCCTGGCCCTCATGAAGCTTATATTCCAGCAGGAAAATGGACAATAAACATACCTAAGTCAATAACATAGTATGTTAAAAGGTGATAATCATCATGGAAAAAAGAAAAAGGGAAGAAGAGTAATGGAGAGATGGACAGCTGGGTGAGGTGTGGGGTAAGTTGCAAGCCTGTAAGGGGGCCATTTGACTAAGACTCATAGGTAGTTAGGGAATGAGCACAGTGGGTATCTGTAGACGTCTCCAGGTAGATAAAAGAGCTGGAGCTAAGCAGCTACAAGGAGGCGAATGCGGTTGAACCAAGAAGGGGGAGCAGATCGGGCAGGTAATGGAGAATGGATTGTAGATACTTGTAGGTCACTCACTGTAGGGACTTTGGTTTGTTCCCTGAGTCAAATGGAGAGTCACCGCAGAGTCTGGGAAGAATGGAGTGATTGGGTTTCTATTTTAAAAAGATCACTTTGGCTTCTTTATTGAGAATGGACCTGGGGGAAGGGAAGGGAAAGGGTTTATACCCTTCCTGCTTAGACAAGGAAATTATATGATATTGTTGTTTTCTGCTGTAGTCCCGGTGGTCCAATCAGGGTGGGTGAGATAACAAGATAACAAGTGGTTGAAACCTGGATATATTTTGAAGGTAGAGACAGGATATCCTAATGGATTGTGTATGAGATGTGAGAGAATTTAACTACAGAAGACCTTACCCAGGAAAAGTAAAGGAGAAACAAGAAACAAACAGATGAGGTTGTAAGCCACCCAGGGAGAGAACTAGGAAAGAATATTGATTAGTTTTTGTTCTTCACCCCAGGTAGTGATGACAAAACCCATGACCCTTTCACATGTTAAAGAATATACCCTAACTAGAAAACGGAGTACTCCACTCAGAGATGCCTCTGAAGCCAGACAAGTTGTTTCAAATTGATATATAGTAGAGTGAATCCACTTGGTTTTCTTTTCAAAATGTAAAGAGGAGTAGGCAAAAAAAAATACAGTAATAAAATACAGTGCAAACCTTGAAGATGGATATCATCCAGAGTTACTGGCTGAAGACATTTTTGTGAAGCAATATTTTTCACAATAGCATCTATGTTTTATAGGTCAAAATAAAGAAGACATGTTTTGTCTTACACCATATTTAATGTCCTCTGTGTCTTGGAATGCCAAAACATCTCTCTTTGTGAATTGTCACCTCTGGCTGATGACAGCTTGATCCTGGTAGCAGTGATTATTAAACAGATCTGCAACAGAGCCACAGAAGTGAACAAGGAGGTCAAGGGGAATGAAAACAAAGAACGAAGTAGAAGAGGTATAATATTAAATCTTACAGGAGAAGTACTTATTACCCTATAATTTTAATAAATACATATATTTAAAGGCAATGTTTTTTTTTCTCTTTTTAGAAAAATATATATAGACTTGCATGTGGCTAATTTACTTTTTCTCCTTCCTTTTTTCTTTCTGTTCCCGTAATCTAATTACCGATTGTATACTTTGCCAACAGCTCTCCCAGGGGAATAATTTAAAAAAAAACAAACTGCAAAACCCAGCACCCATCTGCTCTTTCATCCCTAGCACCGTTTTGATGATGTTTATGATTCCTTTTACAGTAATAAAGTATCTGCTCAGTGATTAATAATTCAAAATATAGTAAAAGAAAACCAAACAAATGGCTCAATGTAAGAAAGCGGAATAAGAAATAAGTTTGAACACAATGTAGTATCTGTCAAAATGAAGAAAAGCAACATGTTTTATGGGCAGAGCAACTGAGCTGTATATTTAAAAATCTAGTATCTAGTCAAGAATGGCAGTGGACATTTTTTCCTTCTGAAAAACCTGATTATATTACTGTTACATCATTTGTCTGATGTCTTATTAATTGAAAATTGCCTTCTAGTAGCTGCCTTCTACCCTGCTATTTCAACTACTGATTGTAGTTCTACTGGATTTGTGATATCATCATGAAAGATGGATATAATTGGTCTCAATCCAAGACTCTCTTTTCAACCCCATCCACTCAAACCTCTTTAACTTTTCATGTTAAGCCTCTGCATTTTAAAGATGGAAAGAAGGATGCTCTCTGCAGCTTATCCACCAAATGCATCAACTGACACAATTATCTAACTGATCCACTTTTACTTTCAGCCACTAAATGCATTTCAAAAGAACCAGGAATGGAAATACCTCTTGCCTCTTCAGGCTTTCTATGGAGTTTAACGCTTTCCAATAATAAATCTCTGAAAGTGTGGGGGGGAAAACAATGATTCTACATGGAATCCTTGAGTATAAACTGAAAAACAACTGGAGCTAGTTTTGATAGAAAGTGAATGAAATTTCACATGGAGAGGACTTCGGGGATACTAGCAGTGTTCTGTTTCTTGACCTGGGTGGTGGTTCCATAGGAGTTTGTAGCTATTCTTTAAACTGTCTATGCTCTATGCATCTGTATGTATGATATATATCATAATAAAAAGTGATATTTCAAGGATTATTCCAGACCTCTGATTCTGTATTTATTACATGCTAGTCAATCCATCACTGTCAACTTTCCATATTAAAGAATATTTAACGGTGAAAAACCAGAAACTCTTCCATCTTAATCAAGATTTTTAATCAAGAATTAAGGACATTCATGATATATGTGTTATCACTAATGGATTAGCATAGGAAGCAGAGGCTGCAATTCTGCCTTCTCCTCACTATTTTCTTCTTATTATTTACTGATCATGGACAGAAACTCATTATGAAACAACCATTCCCTTTGAAGTCACAATAAAATAAAAGCAAAAGAAAACCAGACATTTACCTCGGGAGTACAATTACAATGATGCTATGTTTCTCTTTTAAATAATAAGAATTATTATTCAACCCAAATCTTAGGAATTTAAGTAAGTTTCTCTGCCACATATGAAGAAAACAGAAGTTAGGAAATTATTAAATCATATTCATATATTTTTCTCTTTTCTCTATTACATTCAGCTGAATTTAACTTTTTTACTATCTAGTAATTGACATTTTAGAAAGAACAATATAAAAATGGTCTTTAAATGTAGCTATTTTCACAAAAAACAAACTTAAGCATTTGTGTTGTTTATTCTTCCCCCTTTGGGGGAGTAATTCATGTCCAAAGAACATAATGGCCAGCCTTTTAAGACTGGTATGACTAAAAACGGTGAAATCACATACAGACATAAAAAGACTTTACCAGAAGTAGTGGGAAAATGCCATGTTGTTTAAAGGCAATGACTGCTAATCTGTAAACTGATGATACTCATGTACTTTTTTGTAACTAATGAAAAAAGACTGCAAACTGTTTTAAAACTGTAAGAATGAACTCACTGTGATTAATTTCTTTCCATCTTCGAAGTGGGCAAACAAGGCAGCTAAATATTCAAAATGTAATTTTCTTTTTAAATGTTGCTTTGAAACGTTTTAAAATTTTTCCATGAAAAGTTATAAATATCTATACTGATTCCTGTAAATGCATGATGACATCATCCACATAAAATATTTCTTTAGGTCATGGCATTTTCCTCAGCGTTACATTATAATTTAAGGTAAGCCACATAACTGATTGCATTATAATGAATCACGCAGACCTTCAAACGACTTGTCTAATTTCACTTTGCAGTCTAAAAGTGCATATATAATTATGCTGTTTTCTATGTGTCTCTAATGTTTCTTCTGATAAACTCTAAATGTGGTTCAGCATCCTGCTCTCTTCGGTTGAGAAAAATATAAATAGCAAAAGAGAGTAAACTAGTTATTAAGGTACCGTTTACATTTTACTTAATTGACAAGAATACATTAAGTTACTTGAATTAACCCCTTACATTTTATGTTTTCATTTAATCACTTAGATATTAGAAAGGAGAGAAGTATATATGTGTATTGAAGTTATCATAAGGGCAAGCAGTATAAGATTAAACAATTTATTAATTTGGTTTAAAAATACAATACTTTCTGAAAGTTACTTGTTTCAGACACTGTGTTAGCCTCTGGAAAAACAAAGATGAATAGAAATGATGCTTACCTGGGGACTTCCCTGGTGACACATTGGTTAAGACCCCGTGCTCCCAATGCAGGGGGCCCGGGTTTAATCCCTGGTCAGGGAACTAGATCTCACATGCATGCTGCAACTAAGAATTTGGCCACAACTAAGGAGCCCTCAAGCCGCAGCTAAGGAGCCCACTGCCACAATTAAGACCCAGCGCAACCAAATAAAGAAAGAAATATTAAAAAAAAAAAAAAAAGAAATGATGCTTACCTGGCTTTTAATGGGGCAAATGGGGATGGCATTTTGGAAAGGAATGGAAGACAAATTATTGCAAGGCAATGTGAGAAGGCCTATAATATTTATAGAAGCAAATTCAACATGTTGTGTGGTACTGGGGGATGAAGCAAGGGGCTGGTGGAAGAGGAGGAAAACCTTCTAAAATACATAATAATTAGTGAATTCTTATAGGGAGTAAGAAAGTGAAGGCCTATAAAGGAAGGACAGTCCATCTGTATCTCCCACATATCCCTGGAGAGGGAGAAGAGGTATGGCGTGCCATTGGCTTCAACTCTAGGTACGTGGAAAGCTGTGAATGCAGCCAGTCTGTGGGCTAGAGTGAAGGCAACAAGGGCACAAGAAGGAAAAAACAGCTTGCTCTTTCTTATCATTCAGGATTCAGCTTCCCTGTGGGGTGAGTGGCCTTCCCTCCCCACCCAGTACAGTATCACACTGCTCTGTCACTACTCCCTGCCTTGGCCTATTCATAGTGAACATTATCCCTTGTTTAAGTTGTTCATTGTTCACCCTCCTCACAAGACGGTAAGTTTCCAGAGAGCAGGGAGGTGTATTTCTAGCCCCTAGAATAATGCCTGGCATACAGTAGGCACTTGATAATAAACTGGAGGAATTAAATCAGCAAGAAAAGAGAAAGGAAAAGGATACAAGAGGACACGAAGAGTGGTCCACATAAAAAATGGACAGGAAAAGAGAATAATAACAATAAACCACTGTCTCAAATGTTCCCCATGCACCAATCCCCTCAGCTGCCCCAGAAGACATTCCCTACCAAAAACTTCAAAAAAAACACTTTGAAGCCACCAGGCCTGCCACATATTCTACATATTGCAAAAGCTCGTCAGGTTGAAAGCCAGAACATCAACTGCATTTTACATATATTGCTATTTCAACTGAAAAGTGAAAAAAATACATCCTTAATGGGGGATATTATAATTGAGAGCTCATTCAAATAAGTAGGTTTTTCAACATAAACTATTAATCTGTTCAATAATCATATCTGTTAGAAAGTAATGGAATACTATTGTGTGAACCACAAGTTCAAATTCCTATCCTGAGCACTTAAATTTTTTTCACAAACATCACTATATTAATCTGCCTTTTTTGCATTTACTGCTGTTATATTCAAAAATTCAATCTCTTAGACAAATGGCAATTCAAGAGCACAATTCAAGTGATATATATATTATTCCTTTTGACTACAAACGTATATTTGCCCATTCAGTTTTTCTTTTTCATTCAAATTTTGCAACAGCTGTTACATGATATATTTCTGAATACAAAATACACACTCTGCTTTCTCAACTACTATAATATACAGGAATTTCTACAACCTCTCATCTTCTCTGAAACATTTATAATATATTATAAATTTAAATTAAATCACACAGAAGTTATTTATGCTACTTTCTTTGACTTAACTTGAATATGTTAATTGTATTCAATGTATCTTGCAGGTTAAAAGTAAAATGTCACGAGCCTCATTATTTAAATTCCATAAAAGAAAACCATCTTTGCTGAAATATTTTGACATATACAAGGAAACACTGTACCTAATGTTACTCATCAGCAAAAATTAAATATCTTTTGGTATTATAATTCCCTCAACATTTGGGGGATTCTTCCAGTTTTGGTACACTTTTTTCTATTCCATCTTTAGATATGTGAATCCTATAAAGAGATAAGATGAAATTAAAAGGAAAAAATTAGGAATGCTCTTGTTTATAAAGAATCCCCTTTGAACAATTTAGAGATTCAATTCCAATAACAATCAAGTTTTTTTAGCTTGACAACCCAGCGACCACCAAAGACAGAGACCACAACAATGCTCATTACTCTTTAATGAGTTGGCAGCTGAGTAAATTTCTTTACGTGCACCCAAGTCCCATTCTCCGGGAAGAGATGATTATTGGTCACTGCTTAGTTTGTATGTTTTTACTGAAGCCAATATGCACACCACCGAAGAGAAGGGGCCAGCTGTGTGACCCTGACATGTCTTATAAACCTGGAAACTGTCACCCACTAAACAGGCCATTGTGAGGGCTAGATGTGGCAATACATATAAGAATGGCTTGAAAACTGTAAAATGCCATATACATGCAAGATTCATATTACTACCAGTAATGGCTAAAAAAAAAAAGTGAAGTCATTGATTCCTCTCTTTCCCTTCTATGGAAGATTTGAACCACAGGGGGAAAAAAAACAGACTGAAAAATAAACCCAAATGGTCCCTTGCACCAGTGTCTGTGTACAATACACACAGCAGTAAATGCACAGGAAGTAGACAGATACCATCTTCTCATGCCTGGGTTATTGTAATTGCCTCCTAACTCATCTCCCTGCTTCTGCCCTTGCCACCTTATAATCTGTTCTCAATACACAGCAATCATAGCAAGCCTTTGAAGCTAAAGTAGTCCATGTCACTCCCCTGCCTAACACCTCCTGCAGCTTCTCATTTGGGTCAGAGTAAAAAAAGCAAGAGTCCTTTCACTGGCATGCAAGGCCCTACAAAACCAGCCTCTTAGTCCTCTACCCCACACTGGCCCCTTGCTGTTCTTTACACAGCACGTTCCCACTTCAGGGTCTCCGTACTTGCTGTTTCCTCTGCCTAGAATATTGTCGCTCCTTGTAGCCAAGTGGTTTCCTCTCTTGATCACCTTCAGTCTCTGTTCAACTGTCACCTTCTCTGTAAGGTCTTCACTGACCTCCACATTTTAAATTGCAACCTCCCTGTGCTCCTAGCCTCCCCCACCTCCCTTTACTACTCCAAAATACTTAGCCTCATTACAGTATTTTAGTAACAGTGTTTAATCTCTGACTATAAGCTCTATGCGAGCAGGGATTTTTGTGTATTTCGTTCACCATTATACCTCCAATAGCTAGCTCAGGACATAGCAGGACATCAGTAAATATTTGTTAAATTAATAGATACGCAACTTTCACATCATAAATATATGTGAGCCACCTGTAAACTACTACAATATTATAGCAAACTTTATTAAACTCAGGTTCAAGCCAAATGTTCCAAAAAGAAGGGGAAAAGATCATACAAATAATGCAGAAAGAAAATGAGATTTTTCTCTTTTTAAAAATCAACACAAAGGAAAAACACCAAATCATGCCTAGTGAATCAATAAACTGATTAAACTCAGAAGAGTTCCAACATATTCATAAAATCTTTCATTTAACCAAATACTCAATGTAAAATGAAAGAACATATTTCAAGTCCATCTTTGACTAAAATTTTCAAAAATGAAAATGGGAACCATTTAATGTCGAACACATTCAATAATTAAATTAATTATATATGCCTTTGATTCTCCTCTACATGGAATCAGAATTGTCACTAAAACAAGTAGGAGATACCAGTACCTCTGCGTTTTGGTCCCACAAACACATAAAAACAAAAGTTTGTATTTTGGCCATTCTAATATAACAGCTTATTGGACAATCACAAATAGCTCAATGTAGGATCTGTTGCCAGAAAACGTGGGTCTCTGGGGGACAGGAGTAGGACGCCACCTTGGTAGTTCTGAGTTCCACTCATCAGAACGTGAAGAAGCCAAACCTCTAGCTGCCTTTCAAGTATTGATGGCAAATGAATCAAATACTTAAAACAAAAAACTTATTTCTTCTAGGAAATCAAAATCTTGCAAACAAGATCTGGCAAAATTATGATTTTTACAGTAGCTGTTTCAGGATTAAGCTTATTGAATCCTGGTGTCTAACATACTTTTATGCCATTTTATTTAAATGGCCACATCAAAACAGAAAAGTAGAGCTTTCATTCATACGATGTTTGATCCTGACAATGCGTTCATTCCCTCTCCCAATATCCTGTAGCACTGATGATCTTTATAAAACAAGCTTTTGTACTTTATTTCTTGTATGTCCACATTATTTCTACACAAGAGCTCCTTGAGGGTAGAAATCCTCAATTAATAAATAATTTGACAAGGATGAATCCCTGTTTATAATATCATCAAAGAAAAACAAGCTAAAATGTTTATAAATAATGGGAAGCAAAGCTGTAGGCACTGGCAGGATATAACGAGTGGGCCTCTACATTCCCCCAACCAATAGCAGGTAAATAGGACTTCTGGAAAAGATACGATCCCTACAAAATTTGCCTTTAGAGTCCTCAGCTTCTCCTTTATTCACCTTCTCTCCTTCTTCTATAGTCCAATGCATTGATTGCTATTTTGTTGTCACACTAATTGACATTTTCAGGTATTGACTAAAAATGAAGTTGCTCAATTTTTTCATAGACTTTTCTTTTAATCTTTCTAATAATACAGTTGATGAGACAGTATTACTTTCATTTTACAGATGAGGAACCAGTGGTCTAAGTGAAGTTATGTAACTTTAACTTGTTCAGTGACATAATGTCTCAGAGAAAAGGCTTAATCTCAGGACTGACTCAAAGCCTATGTTCCTAGTTCCTTACCTGGTCTGTCTCCTGTTTGTCTAGAGTTGATTATGTGCCCAGCTGTGCAGTTTATACACTTTCATGTGAATGAGCTTCCCATGACTTATCGCTGCAACCAGTTCTTGCAAGGAAGCTGGTATCTATTTACAGAATAAAGGGCAGTATATAAGAATAAAAGAAAATGGGGATAATATTTGGGAAAAAGAGAACATGCAAGCCCCTGAAAATACACCAGACTAGCTTGGCCTTGTCCTAGGTGTGAGCATGGGTTAGTGCTGGGCCTGCATTGAGAGGATGCTAGCTCCAATAATATTTTAGTATTCTTGTTAGAAAGGAATTACTGTGTATCCCCCAAATAATTAACACAGTGATAGACACAAAGTAGAACTCAAATGCCAGGACACAGAAAAGTTTGGAAAGTTGTGATCGTGGCTAAATTTGATCATTTCCCAATTTTTCAAGCTACAGAGAACCACAAAAGAAGTAGAGGGAACAGCCTGAGACCATCTTTAAAGCCTGGGTTTCAATGGAATGTAGGACTCTGGTACCTCTGGTTACTAAGGTGATAAGATGAAAACATAGAGCATGTCACAGGAAAGGCAAATGGCTGGAGGAAGGTGAAGTGTGTATGACAGGGAGAGAGAGAGAGAGTTCTAATTAAAAAATGATAATACCATAACAGAATGCCAAGAAATTCATTTAGCATCTTAACAAACTTTAAAAATTGTACAACATGAGCACAGCAGTTTTTTCTAGTTAAAGTAAATACTGTATGGGAAAAGAGTTATTATTGTTAGATATTTACTGTGTGCCAACAATGTTATCCAGGGAAATAACACAAACTACATCCACAGGGCTTAAAAATGGTATGAAATACAGTTGAATTATTCATAACATCACAATACAAACAATTACTCTTAGCTGTTGATAAATATATTTCTACTCCACACACATATATGTGCATGTTTGGGCAATTATAGGCATACCTTGTTTTACTGTGATTAGCGAATAATTTTTTACAAATTGGAAGTCTGTGGCAACCCTGCATCCAGCAAGTCTATCAGCACCATTTTTCCAACAGCATTTGCTTACTTCATGTCTCTGTGTCACATTTCAATAATTCTTGCAATATCTCAAACTTTTTCATTATTAATTATTATATTTGTTATGATGATCTATGATTAGTGATCTTTAACTTACTATTGCAAAAATATTACGACTCACTGACGAATCAGATGATGGTTAGCATATTTTAGCAATATAGTATTTTTAAATTATGTACATTTTTTAGACATAATGCTATTGCACACTTAACAGACTGCAGTAAAGTATAAACATATCTTTTGTATGCACTAGGAAACAAAAAAATTGGTGTGACTCCATTGATTGCGATATTCACTTTACTGTGGTGGTCTGGAACTGAATCTGCAGTATCTTTGAGGTATGCCTGTACTTATAAATAATTCAAGCTAATTTCCCAAAGATTTAATCCATGTTGAAATGTGTCCTTTAAAAAGCTGATGGCACACTTTGTAAAAAAGAGCTTAGTAATGAAGAGTCATGCTTAAAAAGATGTGCATATGAAACTACATTTTTCTTTCTCACATTATTTCTGCATTTCCTTTTTTATTTTTTTTTTTGCGGTATGCGGGCCTCTCACTGTTGTGGCCTCTCCCGTTGCGGAGCACAGGCTCTGGACGCGCAGGCTCAGCGGCCATGGCTCACGGGCCCAGCCGCTCCGCGGCATGTGGGATCTTCCCGGACCGGGGCACGAACCCGTGTCCCCTGCATCAGCAGGAAGACTCCCAACCACTGCGCCACCAGGGAAGCCCTATTTCTGCATTTTTGAAACTGAATAATAAGCATGATATTTTTAACAAGATAATTTTCACTTTCTTTGCATATAATAAAAATGTCAGAATCTTAACTTTTCATGCCTACATGATGGATTACAAGGTTATAAAAATGTATTCAAAATAAAGGTTTTCATGAGGTTTATAATAAAATGACTAGGAGAAATGAAAACAAGATTAGAAGCCAAAAGAACTGGGTTCTAGTCCAGACTCTACTTCAAACTAGTTATGTGACCTTGATCTAATTGAAGAATATCAAACCTATGTCTTGCAACAGCCCAAATCCCAGAGCTGACATGGAAGTTGAAACTTATCCATCCCTGGGCTAGTTAGTTAACTGCTGTGAAGTTTGTATTCTGAACTATAAATCAAGAGAGTTGGCTTCTGAGTTACTGTGCAACCCTAAGACGCTCAGATACCCAAAAAGCCAGAGTCAGAGATCTAACATCTGTTAAAAGCACTGTTCCTACTAAATCTGTGAGACTCCTTTAACCACACACCCACATCTTTTTCAAAGCAAAAATGCTTAATTTGACATGTACTGTAATATTCTTAATTAACAGAAGAAGAATACCATTCAGTAATACAGACAACATAACAGGGAAAATAGACAGGGGCCACATTCTTGGCAACCTAGGTATTTGATGGTGTCAAATAACCAGTTAGAATGTTGACTGACTAAGATGATTTAAATGCTCCTTATGATGTGAATCTGATTTCTAGTATTATCAAATCTCCTGTAAAGACCTCTACCACTCAAGCTTAATGATCAGGACTTTCTAGGATATCTTCAATTCAGAGGAATTTCAGGTAATAGGAGAGTAATGGAGAAGAAGAGACAAGTAGTTATGAGTCTGTATCTAAAAATACCCGGAAAAAGTCAATAAAGCATAATAACGGTGGCCCAAGAACACATTTCGGTGCTGATGCTGACGTACCACACCTTGTATAAAGTACTGAGTTTCAGTACAGTGACAAATTAAGCCACAAGCCAGCAGATACTGCAGTTCTTCAACAGAAAGGTCTAGCCAATTGCTAAAAACTATCTCACTCTAATGACTTCAACCTTCCTGTAGTAAAAGACAAAGAAAGAATATATAAGATTATATTACTCTGGGCTTCCCTGGTGGCGCAGTGATTAAGAATCTGCCTGCCAATGCAGGGAACACGGGTTCGAGCCCTGGTCCAGGAAGATCCCACATGCCGCGGAGCAACTAAGCCTGTGTGCCACAACTACTGAGCCTGTGCTCTAGAGTCCGTGAGCCACAACTACTGAGCCCACTAGCCACAACTACTGAAGCTTGGGCGCCTAGAGCCCGTGCTCCACAACAAGACAAGCCACTGCAATGAGAAGCCCGCACACCGCAACGAAGAGTAGCCTCTGCTCGCCGCAACTAGAGAAAGCCCGCACGCAGCAACAAAGACCCAGTGCAGCCAAAAATAAATTAATTAATTAAATTTTTTTTAAAAAAAAGAAAGAATGCCAGCCACACAACTATGACAGTCACACCAGTGCATGCCAGCTAGATCTAAGCCCTGGTTACAGATAGAAATATTTACCTAATAGATTGAAAGAAATTTATGTATATTGTTAGATTAGTTTAATATTGACCTAGTATAATTCCAGAGCCCAGAAAGAGGGACTAATCAATCCTTTCCAGGTTCTGAGATTTCTAAAGGTTATACGCACATGAACAGTCTGTATACATTTGAATAAAAGATAAGGTATATTCAGAATTATTTCTCACAAGTACAATTTTCTAAAAACAAAAAACTCCTATCTGCTAATTTGGGGCTCTTTAATTTAAAGACTACATATTAAAGATCCAAAAGGGGGCAGCTGTTTATATGAATATATTCTGAAATATATGTCCAAAATTTAGCTACTTTACATATTAAGTATAACCATTTAAAGATTAGTTTGTTTTTTTTTTCATGAAATACAGAAACATCAGCCTAAATTGGAGTACCTGGAAAATGTTTTGTACGTATGACTCTTAGCTAAATTTGGAGTACCCAAGCTCTATCACAAGGATCTCATCTTCACATTACTAATAATTTACCATTACTGAGTGCTTAGCATGTGCTACGGTCTTTGAATTGTTATATATCATTGAGTCTTTAAAATAACTCTGTGAGGTATGAACTCCTCATTTGTAAATGCAGTTGATTTAGTCATATATTTATATTTTAAGCCTAGGTTGAGGGCCATATCTACATTGGAGATTACATAGCTTCATTCACTTTTTTTTCTTTTAAATAAAAAGCAAACAAAGAAATGACCAACAATCAAACAATCAAGGCCACAGCTGAAGTCAGCATGTATTCAGCTCCAAACCCAACCATTTGCATTTCCATTTCCATTTACCACGAACTAGGGAACAAAATTTACTGAGCACTTTCCATATGCCAGACATTGTTAGACACGATTCAATCTCATGTAACCCTCACCACCACGCTAAGACAGGTATCTCTAGCCCCATTTAACGATAAGAAAACCGAAGCTCAGAGAGGCTAAGTAATTTACACTAGGTAGTCAGAGAGCAGGTAGTAAATCACAGCTCTGATACTGAAGTCAGTGTTCCCCAGGTTGTACTCCGTGGTTTCTACAGCACAGACACAACTGATATTCAAAGTCATGACCAGATGCCATCAAGACAAGGTAAATGTAGAGTCAATAAAATACATCCAAGAAGTAAGGGAAATAAATAGAACATTAGAAAAAAATTGAGAACAGTTTCAAAAGAAAAAATTAAAATTAGTATGATGTAAAGTTTTACTATACAATAAACTTTGTTTTTTAAATCTAAATTATTCAGTGTAGTCTGAGTGGTTTTTACATTAAATTCATAGTGACCTTCAAAAGATACTGTAATTTATATTTTATATTCCATTGGAATCTTAGCTATAGAAAAGTATGCTTCATGAAAACAAACTTGGGATATTTCAAATTTATAGACATTTTCTAGAAGTAATATTTATTTAAAATGTTCATTATTCATATTAAGATATAATTTAAAATAAAAGGGAAAAAGAATTATAGAATATGATCAGGAATGTGTCATAAAACAAGTTTACTAATATTTTAACTTCTTTTATTTTCCAAGGATCATAATGTCTCCACATACTTATATTATCATCCCAGGGATTAACAGCTGGCTTGTTGAAAGAGGATAGAAAAGAGAAGAATAGAATGGTTCTTGACTTTTATTCCTTTTGTAATGAATTCCAACCAAACAACCTGCCTCAGAACATTTTAAATTATCAAGTGATATACTTAAACTGAAAATATTTCTTAGCATACTTTTCTTTTAAAAGTAGTAAAAATTAGGGACATTAAAAGGAAAATTTTTCATGACTGGCTTAGAAAAGCATCTATATGTCACTGTCTTCTTAAATTCAGGTTACTCATCACATTCCTTCAATACCAACATCAAAGAAAAAAGATGAGGAGAAACTAATTTTAAGTATGTCAAGACAGAATACTTTCTGTTAAAGTCCTTGAATTTCCTAATCCAGCAGAGGAAAAGAGGTCTGAGGTCTGTGTTTTCCATTCCAAGAGTGTCAGTTACAGTGTAAAACCTGTCAAGGAGCATAGGATTACTAGCTAGAACATTTAGAAACAAATTTGTATCCTTAAAGATTGCAGTCCCAACAGAATGCTAATCCCATTACCTCAGGGAAAAGGCTTGAGGTTGACTCTTTAAATGGATTGTAAGTGGTAGGCAATCGCTGGTGCATCTCAAATATGTTCTCTAGAGAGGGCACATAGCATAGAGGGCATAGTGCCCTTCAAAGGTTTTTTTTCCTCTCAAAATTAAAAAAAAATAATAAAAACTTACACTTATAGAATCATATAAGCTCCTCTTGTTTTATACCAAATCCACCAACAAAACAATTTAATTATTAATTATGGTAAACTATAAACAATGAGAGGATCCTGGACTTCCATTCCTTCTTAGTCTCTTATATCAGAAAGCTAAAACAATACCTATAGAGGGACATTATTTGTTTAGGAAGAAAATTTCTCATTCTACATACAAACTTAGCTTAAAAGTTATTCTAATTTACAGGAAAGTGTGCAGTACCAAGTTTTCAAGTAAAAATACATACCTACTGGGATAGACTTTAAATAACTTTAAACAAAATTTTATGTCATTATATAGATTATAATAAATACATTCACAGAGATTTAGTAAAAATAATAGTGATAACAGCAACTAACATTTTTTGAGCTCCTACTCTGTAACAATCAATTTGCAAACATTGTATACTTATCCTCATTTCACGTTGTGGAAAATAAGGCTTTATTGGATTAGGTAATTTATCCAAAACTACAATGCCAGAAAGTGGTAGAGTCAGAATTCAAACCCAAGTTTTACAATGCACAAATAACTTGCATAAACAATCTCATATATGTCTCATAATACTGTAATGCTAGAAAGCAGTATTATTCTCTTATGTACTCTTATTACCTGTGGTGAAATTGAGACTCAAAGAGGTTCCATGACTTGGCCAAGTTCACACAGCCTGTTCTCCTGGAGCTTGAACTCCAGGCCAGTGCCTCATAAATAAACATTAAATGGCCTTTCCAGCACAGAATGCTGACATTAAAATCTGGTATTCGACATGTGATCTCATACACAGGCAAACAGTAAATGGTCAGGTTCTTATGAAGATTGCTGTTGATTCTCTTCTGAGTCTGTTCTCCTGAACTATTAATAATATATTTGATTTGGATAATATTTAATTTCCCACCCAAAGCATAGATCTAACACTTGCAATATTGAAGGAAAGATGACTTTATTAGAGAATCCGAAACCAACGGTACCTAGGGAGATCCACTACCCAAAATTTCTTCTAAGGAGTTCAGGAAGGAAATGTTTGATTTTGAAAACAAAACTATTAGCCATTTAATGCGTATACTTGAAAATGGTTTAAATTAGATTCTTTCTCTTTTTGTTAACTTACACAAGAGGCTGATATGTTACAGGTTGGGAGCCTACAGGGCTGACACTGAGCACCGATGCTCAGGTACAAAAGGCACTTGCTCTCCAGCTGCCAAGTCTCTTGCATCTTAAGATACCCTCACAGGTCTGTCCTCAAATTGGGACCTATATCAGTAGTGGATGATTTCCTATTTCCTGACCATTCAGCATCCTGCAGGGTCTCTGGAAGTCTAATTAGGCATCTGGACATGGGTTTTTAGATCTAGCAACAATATGCTAACTACATGGGTTATAACACAAAAATGTTTGTTTAGAGAGAATCCTTATTCCAGAAAGTTTACATTTCGTAAAAAAAAAAAAAAAAAGGTGAAAAGAGCTCATGAATTTTTAAGTGATTTATTTCTGCTCTCATAAAACTAATTAATTTTAACTAATTAATTAGGAAACACTGTCACCTGTATTTAACATTGCTTTGAACCCTCATTCTTTCCCTCACTGGAAAAAAAAAAAAAATTAGCATGTATTAAGTAGGAAGCATAAAAATTTTCACAGAATTGTTATAGTAAAAGAATAAAAAGAAAACAGGAAAAGTAACTAGATGCCAGCTATCACAGTTATACATGGTACCAATTAATTATACTAAGCTTTTTAATATTGTAAGTGTTGGGAAAATATTTAAAGACAAAAACTTAGGGATTCTATATTTGGTGTGAGGGAGTTTAAATACATAACTATTGGGTTTCCCTGGTGGCGCGGTGGTTGAGAGTCTGCCTGCCGATGCAGGGGACGCGGTTTCGTGCCCCGGTCCGGGAAGATCCCACCTGCCGCAGAGTGGCTGGGCCCGTAAGCCATGGCTGCTGGGCCTGCGCGTCCGGAGCCTGTGCTCCGCAAAGGGAGAGGCCGCAACAGTGAAAGCCCCGTGTACCGCAAAAAATAAATAAATACATGACTATTTATTTCAGTGACTATTACAAATAAAAACATCCATTTGTACAGAGGATGAATAAAATAAAGCAACAGAGCTATAAAGTTTTGACTGGATTCATTATAAAATTCTGTTCTCCGTAGGTTTATTAAAATGTAACATGAATAAATACTACAGATTTAGAGATGTGTGCAGACCCCTCCTCCTATGGAATATCCATTTGGTTTCATATACTATGTTCATGAACACTTGCTTCTTATTTTCCTAAATATTTATGAATAACATAGTCTTTAACTCAACAGCATTGTTCCTGGCATAGCTCTTCTTCCAGATACAGCATCAGGTATGGTCTTGAATTAAGGATCAAGTAGCATCCTTAGTGCTGCTTCCCTAAGCCATCTGCTAATTTTGTGGGGTTTTTAATCAAATGTCATTTTAAATGTTTCCATTTCCAGTGCTCCTCACCACAATAAAAGTATTAAGTAAAATTAATGTAATGCTTAGTAAACTAGAGACACACAAAAAAGGTAAAATAATGAAAGTTTAAGTGTATTTCCCCTTAATAGAGAAGGGGGCAGAACTGATATATTCTTCATGGTAAGAGTCTATTTGAGATACAGTTAATCTGTTTCTGTGGCTGGATTATCACAAGGTCAGACTCTGCTTTATAAAATATACATGAGAATAGGTCTATTAAAAGTTAATAAGCATGGGATGTAAGGGTTTATAGTAAACTTAAACTCAGAACCACCAGAGTTTAGAGTTCCATTCTGGGTCATTTTCCATTTCTTTCTTCATACCCATTTTTGGAAAAAATGCCCACAGGAAAGAATTGATCTAAACTATAATTCTTAGTCAAGTATGCCCTAAGATTACTTGATTTTAATTGCTCACCCTGACCGTAGTTTGACACCTGCTCCAATGTTCCTTCCAGGAATCAAGTCACAGATGCAAGAAAGCCTGAACCATCTAGTTGCTCAGTCTTTCATGTCTAATTACTTCCCACACATGAAAGTCAGACACTTAAAATGAAACATATTAAGGAGAAAAAATATTTTAAACTCTGATTTAATTTTTTTTAATGTGGGGTATAATATATCACTAATCTCTACTTTGTTTTTAAAAATATTTTTAAAAAAATTATCTTGTAACTTTTTTTCCTTAAAGTTTAGTAAGACTTTACAGCAATTTGTGACTCTATTTCAACTAAAGTGTTGCTAAAGAAACATTGTTATTTTATTCTCATCTATAACAACTTGTGATACTCTTAAAATTCCCTCCTTTGGTGATAAAACTTTAGAATGTGACAGAGTTTATTTTTGTGTATGCTGTTAGGGAGTGTTCTAATTTCATTCTTCTACATGTAGCTGTCCAGGTTTCCCAGCACCATTTATTGAAGAGACTGTCTTCTCTCCATTGTATATCCTTGCCTCCTTTGTCATAGACTAGTTGACCATAGGTGCGTGGACTTACCTCTGTGCTTTCTATCCTGTTCCATTGATCTATATTTCTGTTTTTCTGCCAGTACCATACTGTCTTCATTACTGTACCTTTGAGGTATAGTCTAAAGTCAGGGAACCTGATTCCTCCAGCTCCGTTTTTTACCTTCAACACTGTTTTGGCTATTCAGGGTCTTTTATGTCTCCATACAAATTTTAAGATTGTTTGTTCTAGTTCTGTAAAAAATGCCATTGGTAATTTGATAGGGATTGCATTGAATCTGTATGTTGCTTTGCGTAGTATAGTCATTTTCACAATGGGGATTCTTCCAATCCAAGAACATGGTATATCTCTCCATCAGTTGGTATCATCTTTAATTTCTTTCATCAGTGTCTTATAGTTTTCTGCATACAGGTCTTTCATCTCCCTAGGTAGGTTTATTCCTAGGTATTTTATTCATTTTGTTGCAGTGGTAAATGGGAGTGTTTCCTTAATTTCTCTTTCAGATTTTTCATCATTAGTGTATAGGAATGCAAGAGATTTCTGTGCATTAATTTTTTATCCTGCAACTTTACCCAATTCATTGATTAGCTCTAGTAGTTTTCTGGTGGCATCTTTAGGATTCTCTACGTATAGCATAATGTCATCTGCAAACAGTGACGGTTTTATTTCTTCTTTTCCAATTTGTATTCCTTTTATTTCTTTTTCTTCTGTGATTGCTGTAGCTAGGACTTCCAAAACTATGTTGAATAATAGTGGTCAGAGTGGACATCCTTGTCTTGTTCCTGATCTTACAGGAAATGCTTTCAGATTTTCACCATTGAGAATGACGTTGGCTGTGGGTTTGTTGTATATGGCCTTCATTATGTTGATGTAGCTTCCCTCTATGCCCACTTTCTGGAGAGTTTTTATCATATACGGGTGTTGAATTTTGTCAAAAGCTTTTTCTGCATCTATTGAGATGATCATATGGTTTTTATTCTTCAATATTTTAATATGGTGTATCACATTGACTGATTTGCTTATATTGAAGAATCTTTGCATCCCTGAGATAAATCCCACTTGATCATGGTGTATGATCCTTTTAATGTGTTGTTGCATTCTATTTGCTAGTAATTTGTCAAGGATTTTTGCATCTGTGTTCATCACTAATATTGGTCTGTAATTTTCTTTTTTTATAGTATCTTTGTCTGGTTTTGGTATCAGGGTGATGGTGGCCTCATAAAATGAGGTTGGGAGTGTTCCTTCCTCTGCAATTTTTTGGAAGAGTTTGGGAAGGATAGGTGTTAGCTCTTCTCTAAATGTTTGATAGAATTCACCTGTGAAGCCATCTGGTCCTGGACTTTTGTTTGTTGGAAGATTTTTAATCACAGTTCCAATTTCATTACTTGTGATGGGTCTGTTCATATTTTCTACTTTTTCCTGGTTCAGTCTTGAAAGGTTATACCTAAGAATTTGTCCATTTCTTCCAGGTTGTCCATTGTGTTGGCATAGAGTTGCTTGTAGTAGTCTCTTAGGATGCTTTGCATTTCTGTGGTGTCTGTTGTAACTTCTCCTTTTTCATTTCTAATTTTATTGCTTTGAGTCCTCTCCTCCTTTTTCTTGATGAGTCTGGCTAATGGTTTATCAATTTTGTTTATCTTCGCAAAGAACCAACTTTTAGTTTTATTGATCTTTGCTATTGTTTTCTTTGCTTCTATTTATTTCTGATCTCATCTTTATGATTTATTTCCTTCTGCTAACTTTGGGTTTTGTTTGTTCTTGTTTCTCTAGTTCCTTTAGGTGTAAGGTTAGATTGTTTATTATTTGAGATGTTTCTTGTTTATTGAGGTAGGCTTGTATTGCTATAAACTTCCCTCTTAGAACTGATTTTCTGCATCCATAGGTTTTGGATCGTCATGTTTTCGTTGTAACTTGTCTCTAGGTTTTTTTCTTTTTTTCTTTTGCGGTACGCGGGCCTCTCACTGTTGTGGCCTCTCCTATTGCGGAGCACAGGCTCCGGACACGCAGGCTCAGCGGCCATGGCTCACGGACCCAGCCACTCCATGGCATGTGGGATCTTCCCGGACCGGGGCAAGAACCTGTGTCCCCTGCATCGGCAGGCAGACTCTCAACCACTGCTCCACCAGGGAAGCCCTGTCTCTAGGTATTTTTTGATTTCCTCTTTGATTTCTTCAGTGATCTCTGTTATTTAGTAACATATTGTTTAGCCTCCATGTGTTTGTGTTTTTTATGTTTTTTTCCCCTGTAATTTATTTCTAATCTCATAGCGGTGTGGTCAGAAAAGATGCTTGACATGATTTCAATTTTCTTAAATTTACTGAAGCTTGATTTGTGACTCAAGATGTGATCTATCCTGGAGAATGTTCCGTGCACACTTGAAAAGAAAGTGTAATCTGCTCTTTTTGGATGGAATGTCCTATAAATAGCAATTAAATCTATCTGGTCTATTGTGTCATTTAAAGCTTGTGTTTCCTTATTAATTTTCTGTTTGGATGATCTGTCCATTGGTGTAAGTGAGGTGTTAAAGTCCCCCACTTTCTTAATTGTTATGGGTTTGTTTTTGTGGGTCCTTTTCTTCCCTTGTGTTTTCCACTTACAGAAGGTCCTTTGGCATTTGTTATAGAGCTGGTTTGGTGGTGCTGAATTCTCTTAGCTTTTGCTTGTCTGTAAAGCTTTTGATTTCTCTGTCGAGTCTGAATGAGATCCTTGCCAGGTAGAGTAATCTTGGTTGTAAGTTCTTCCTTTTCATCACTTTAAATATATCATGCCACTCCCTTCTGGCTTGTAGAGTTTCTGCTGAGAAATCAGCTGCTAACCTTAAGGGAGTTCCCTTGTATGTTATTTGCCATTTTTCCCTTGTTGCTTTTAATAATTTTTCTTTGTCTTTAATTTTTGTCAATTTGATTAATATGTGTCTCGGCATGTTTCTCCTTGGGTTTATCCTGTATGGGACTCTCTGCACTTCCTGGACTTGGGTGGCTATTTCTTTTCCCATGTTAGGGAAGTTTTCGACTATAAACTCTTCAAATATTTTCTCTGGTCCTTTGTCTCTCTCTCCTCCTTCTGGGACCCCTATAATGTGAATGTTGTTGCATTTAATGTTGTCCCAGAGGTCTCTTAGGCTGTTTTCATTTCTTTTCATGCTTTTTTCTTTATTCTGTTACACGACAGTGAATTCCACCATTCTGTCTTCCAGGTCAATTATCCGTTCTTCTGCCTCAGTTATTCTGCTATTGATTTCTTCTAGTGTAGTTTTCATCTCAGTTATTGTATTGTTCAGCTCTGTTTGTTTGTTCTTTAATTCTTCTAGGTCTTTGTTAAACATTTCTTGCTTCTTCTCGATCTTTGCCTCCATTCTTTTTCCGAGGTCCTGGATCATCTTCACTATCATTATTCTGAATTCTTTTTCTGGAAGGTTGCCTGTCTCCACTTAATTTAGTTGTTTTTCTGGGGTTTTATCTTGTTCCTTCATCTGGTACATAGCCCTCTGCCTTTTCATCTTGTCTATCTTTCTGTGAACGTGGTTTTTGTTCCACAGGCTGCAGGACTGTAGTTCTTCTTGCTCCTGCTGTCTGCCCCAATACTTCATTTTTTAAGATGAGCATTATTCCAACTTCTTAGGTCTGTTCCCTTTCCTTCAATCTTTCCATCTTGTTTAATGGAAGACATTTTAGTATAATGCATTTTAATTATATTATTTTCTAATACTGGTGTCATCTAACACAGCAGATCATGCATTGCCAATCACTTTTTTTACTTTTTGACGGGATATAACAAAAGAACTAGTTTCAAGCAAATCACTCTTAATTTGTTATTTGTACCTATGGATAAGTTAGTTGACCACCAGGGTGAAAGGAGGCAGTAAAATAATAGTTTAAGATTTAAAACAAAGATAAGAATTTTAAATAAGAAAGAACAAAGGAAACGTTTTAATGAGCAGTCAAAAGTATACTAACACATCCCTCTACAGGAGAAGGATAAAAATGTAGGTGAATGTTTGATTAAACAGAAAAACATGTAGCATGCTGAAGCACAAATAAATAGTGAAATAAACTCAACAGTTCTGTGTAACTAATATTTATGAAGTGTTAACTATGTGACAGGAACGTCTAGATGTGTAAGCTTCACACAGTAACTGTCAGATTTAAAAAAGAAAGAAACTAAGGGGGGTCATTTAAAGAAATAGCAGCAGCTAATTTAAAAAAAACGGGGGGGGAAGGATTAAAAAAATGTTGTGATGTAATTTTAACAAGACAAGGAAAAAGAAAAAGCACATAGTCTCAAAAACATTTCGTGAAACAACAGTACTTAAGGGAAGCTAAATAATAGTTTGCACATACACAAAGTCAGTGTCTGTTACTGGGCCACCTTCCTAACGCAGCACCTCTCCAGAATTTTTAGCCCTTATGTATCATTATATTGGTGTTTTTTGTTGTTGTTTCTTTTTGCTTTGCTTTGTATTTGAGATGAAATGCACACCTTAAGTGTACAATTTGATGAGTAACCACCATATCAGTAAGCAACTTCTACTCCAATCAATCTCCACACACTCATGGGCAACATCTATTCTTATTTCTTTCACCATATATAAGTTTTTCCCTATATTTAACTTCTTACACACATTTCTCATGTCTGCTCAGATAGACTACAAGCTCCTTATTATCACAAACATTTTTTCAGAGTTGGTAGGGACTCTAGAACTTTTAAGCCAGCTCCCTCATATTACCCACAAGGAAATAAAGAACCAGAGAAAGTTAGTGTAAAACCTGGGACTGATTCAAGGGAACACTCCCTCAGGCCTGTGCACCCTCAGGCCTGTGCACTTTCTATCGTATTTGAAGTAGGAGATTCACTTTTGCACATCCCATTCAATACCTAGTCCAGGTGTTCAGAAATCCCTTTTTTTTTTTTTTAATGAAGGCTTATTTATTTATTTATTTATTTTATTTTTGGCTGTGTTGGGTCTTCGTTTCTGTGCGAGGGCTTTCTCTAGTTGCAGCGAGCAGGGGCCACTCTTCATCACAGTGCACGGGCCTCTCACTATCGTGGCCTCTCTTGCTGCGGAGCACAGGCTCTAGACGTGCAGGCTCAGTAGTTGTGGCTCACGGGCCTAGTTGCTCTGCGGCATGTGGGATCTTCCCAGACCAGGGCTCGAACCCGTGTCCCCTGCATTGGCAGGCAGATTCTCAACCACTGTGCCACCAGGGAAGCCCCCAGAAATCCCTTTTAATTGGAAAAAAAATTAATCAAGTGAAACTCCTGTCCCACTCAGGAATACTTTGCCTCACCTTATTTCTCAGTTGCCCATCAGCCTTTAAAATGGACATAGGTGGAGGAGCATTGACTGGGATGAGGTGGAGAGAACTGATGGGCAAGCCTGGCAGCAGGGAGTCTGTGTACCACCAAAGGTAGCTGTGTGCTGGGTGGGTGCCTGAGCATAAACAGCCTCTTCTGTTAATTGCCCTTCTCAGTCCCTCTTTTTAGTTTAATGTCTCACCGTGAGGCTGTCTTCTCAGCTTCTACTGCCCCTTCCTTGGGTTTAATCCAGAGGGAGTGGGGATGGGGAGGACATTTACTCTTACACACAGGGCAGTTCTAGGAGCTGGGTGGGTTTAAATGGCACTAGAATACAGTCATCTAGAGTCAGTCTGTCTGGAGTAATCCCAATCCCTCTACTGAATTAGCTGGGTTATTTTAGGTAGTTTCCTCATTTGCAAAATAAGGTGAGGATGAAATGAGAAAGTACTTTGAAAAGTGTCAGACACACAGTAAGTACTCAATAAATGTTTGTTGTTATCATCCAAACGACATTGGATAAAGTTCTCTGGAGAGCCATATTATATATTAATGTTATATATCCATAATAAGATGGGTGTTTACAAATGTAAATATGTAGAAAACGTCGACACAATAAAACTGGCACAGAAAGAAGAAACAGGTTGGGAAAGAAGACAGTGCAAGTTAGAGCAGGGGAACCTAAGTGAAAGTGTATGTAGTTCAGGTGGTCAGGGGCTCCTCTTAATCTGGGAACTCCCTTCTCTGAATTTCTCCGGCACCTCGTTTAGTACATATCCTAGTCTGTTGCATCGAAATTATTCATATCCTTCCCCCCATGAGAATGTAGGCTTCTCAGGATAAATGTTTACCAAATAAACTAAAATGCATTTTAAATAAAATTAAAACTTTTTTCTTCCTTCCCAACCCCACTCTTTACCTTGAAAAATTCCAAGCCTGAATAGAGGTGATTATATATTCAAACAAAATGAGAAGCTAATTCAAAGTTTATCTTTAAAGGTTTCTGGTAATAGGAGATGATAAATTTCTATATATTCATAATTATTTTCCTTCTTTTCTGTTGATTCACCTCCAAAACTCATCTTGTTTTTCACTCCAAGTGGAGTGATAAGCTTTACAGATTAATCTTAAAATTCTTGCCAAAGTCCCAAGTCACTCTTGCCCTTTCCCATAAGTGCGTTTCCACAGGAACCATAAGCAATGAGTGTATTCCAGGGTTCTTCAGAATGTTTTTCAATCTAATTCCTTTATTCTTTGTTCTAACATTTAATTCATTCAATTTCCTCCGTAAGTACTACGTAGCATGTTTTTCATCTTGGCAATCATAATTATGTATCCATTTGGACAGCAAAGTTTTCCATTATTTAATTATATATAGAATTCATGTTATTATGCATAATACATGTGTATTCTTTAAAAATGTAGGCTATATGTTTGCACAAGTATACATTTCAAAATATATTTCTAGGAAAATAAAATAATTATCTTTTACTTCTTGTTCAAAAGCCATTCTTTCTGTGCTTCCAATGTCTTGCATTTATGTTTTTTACATAATAATCAACCACATTCACTTATCTTCATCAAAATTGGATGAACCAGGCTTCTCTGGTGGTGCAGTGGTTAAGAATCCACCTGTCAAGGCAGGGGACATGGGTTCGAGCTCTGGTCTGGGAACATGCCGCAGAGCAACTAAGCCCGTGCACCACAACTACTGAAGCCCGTGCACCTAGAGCCCATGCTCCGCAACAAGAGAAGCCACCGCAATGAGAAGTCTGCACACCACGAGGAAGACTAGCCCCTGCTCGCCCCAACTAGAGAAAGCCCATGCGCAGCAACAAAGACCCAACTCAGTCATAAATAAATAAATAAACAAACAACAACAAAAAAATTGGGTGAACCTAAATTTCTATCCAATTCTTACCCTGATATTTAAATAAAGAAGTACCATCTATCATAATCTATTTCTAAGTTATAAATATACAACAACTTTAAAATTAGCATATTCTATACTATTTGTACTGGGTTTAGGAGACAGCATAATAAAGTGTATTTATTTGTAACTAATACTTGCACTGAGGTTCAAAACACAGGACCCTGATTTGAAATAATCTCTAACAACCTCACTACAAACAAAATGCCCCATCAGCTAAATTTGTTTAGAAACTTTAAGTTTTTAAGATGTAGTGATTTTATGTTATACTCTAAATATTTTAATCAGAGAAAGGGAATAGTGGATTTCAAAAAAATTTATTAATGAATATTTCATTAACCTGCAAACCAACTTCATGAAAACCCTTATATATATGTAATTTTCCATAAATCATTTGATGGCTTCAGCAAGGGGAATATCCTCTATTTTAACTGGTTCATGAAATGACCAGGAAACTCAGCTGCAACCACTCTCTCTAAGTCAACTGAAGGCAGATGGTGCCTATGTGTTCAGCTGAAAGAAGTGTTGATCACAAAGTATCTGCCAATCAAACACTTGGGAAAGAAATGCGTGCCATCTGTGTTTTAATTACTACAGCAAAACCATCCAGTGTAACTGCCAGAGCTGCACATTTTCGTAAGAGTACAAGAGACATAAGACGTACTTTCTTTCATAAATGAAAGCAGAAATTGCCATATATAGTACTGGCCAGAAAAACAAAACAAAACAAGAGTACTGTCAATTTAGAATAAAATCTAGTGACAATATGAATATCCTCTCAAAAATATTATTTTACTGCAGCTCTACGTTTTCCACTCTTTCTCTAAGGCAATTCTAGTATATGAAAGAATTATATACATAAAAGTGAAGATGTGAGATTTGAAAATTAAAATATTATTCAAATGTTTTGGACACCTAAGAGTAATCCCACTAAAATTTAATAGAGTGAGAAAATTTACAAATTTATAAATATACAAATTTACATTATATTTTTATGATCACACAGTATATATTATGTTTAATATATTCTTATATTCATATTATTATAAAAATTTATTTTATTAAAAGAAGTACAGAACTTTCAGAACTTTTCTAGCAAGGAACACCCTGTTCCATCTTCTCTCAAATGATATCAGGTTGTTTCACTGTTGTTCTATTTTGTTCTTCTGTTTGCTATTGTTCTCATAAATGAATTTATTCTGGGACTCACCTTATTTCATCACTGTGTAAATGGAAAATGTAAGCATACAAATATAACTGAAAGTTGTCACTTCTATCGTGGAGGTTTCAGGAGCTCTTTACAACTGGGACGTGCAAACAAGCAGAAAGGAATAGAGGTGGGATTAAAGGGAAAGAGCTCTCCTTTGTCTTTCCACTCTCTCACCAGCACCAAATATTTGGCATTTAGGATCAGAAAGTAAGTTCAGAGATTCATACCAATCTCAAAGTTTCAGTTACCTTTTGAAATTTGAGAAGAGGTATGAGCATACACAAATATTAACAACGTAAAGATTTCTAAACCCTAAATGTGCATCATAACAAAATAAATTCATTCTGGGCTTCCCTGGTGGCGCAGTGGTTGAGAGTCCGCCTGCCGATGCAGGGGACACGGGCTCCTGCCCTGGTCCGGGAAGATCCCACATGCCGTGGAGCGGCTGGGCCCGTGAGCCATGGCTGCTGAGCCTGCGCGTCAGGAAGCTGTGCTCCGCAACGGGAGGGGCCACAGCAGTGTGAGACCCATGTACCGCAAAAAAAATAATAATAATAAATAAATAAATAAATAAATTCTTTCAATAAGCACTTGATGTGCTTATTATATGTTGAGAGTTGGACCATAAAGGTGAATAAAGAGGTCCCTGCCCTAAAGGATCTCAAAGTCTCACTAGGTGGCCATCCCCTTAAGTAACTGAACACAAAACAAGATCACACATATAAGATGTATGAACAAGGTGCATGACTGGTGCCAAAACAAGGGAAGAACTAATCTTGTTGGGATTTGGGGAGACTTTCAAAGGGATTAGTGGGCTTTCACTAGGACAAATAAGGCAGAGGGGAAGAACATACCAGACAGGAGGTAGCATGTAGAAAGGCAGGCATGCTTAATAGTTCATAATGCTTCTTTATGCCTACTTATCTCTTGGGAATGGTGATCTACAGTGTCAAATGCTACCAAGAGATGTGGTCTGAAAAGGCCATATTACGTTTAACCATTTGATAGTTATTGGTGACTTTTCACAGAATAGTTTTAGGTTTGAAACAGGTTGAAATGAGTGAATGAGAAGTGAAGAAGTGGGCAGCAGTTTGAATGAGTGAGAAGTCAAGAAGTAGGTAGCAGTTTGGCAGTGGAAAGAGAGGAGAGAGGAGAAGGGTTGGGGGGAAGTAGGAGGGGGAAGGGAAGGGAGAGATGGAAGGGGAGCAAGAAGAGGGACTTGAAGAGAGAAGGGAGAGGGGAGGCAGATGGGTATCTTGAAAAGGAGACAGGGTGGAATAAGATTTAAGCATTTTGAAGCTCATACAGATACAGAGAAGAGACTGGTGGTTGCCAGAGGCATGAAGTGGGAGGTAGGCAGAATGCGTGTAGTGTGTCAAAAAAACGGTGTAAACTTCCAGTTACAAAATAAATAAGTCACGGGATGTAATGTACAACATATGACTATAGTTAATAATATTGGATTGCATATTTGAAAGTTGCTAAGAGAGTAGATCTTAAAAGTCCTCATCACAAGAAAAAAAATTTTTTGTAACTATGTATGGTGAGGGATGTTAACTGGACTTATTGTGGTGATCACTTTGCAATATATACAAATATTGATATCATTATGCTGTACACCTGAAACTGATATAAAGTTATATGTAAATTATACCTCAATTAAAAAAAAGATTTGAGCATGTTGACATGTGACAGAAATGGCCACTCAGTGACACTGTGTGGAAGTTTCAATTATTTTTATAATTTTTATATTGAATAATCAGAAAAGTTTATATAATCATATAGAAAATGTTTATCTTTTTCTAAAATAATTCAGTTAATTTTTTTTTCTTATTCAAATTATCCCCCATACTTAATGCTACCCACCTTCTTATTATTTTAATTCTCATTTGCACCCCCAGAATAAGTAGTGACAAGACAGTTACCAATCTTTTCCCAGCATTAGTAAAAAGATTTGGTCTTGCCTTGAGTCAACTTTCACATTCACTATGGAATTCAGATATCAATTCATTATCAGACTCCCATAAGCATAGATAATTCAGAATTGACTGCATTAAGATAAACACTTTCAAAATGTTCTAAAATACACAAAACTTTAGAAATAGGTCACAGATCACCATTATAACCTTAAAATTACCACCATTTTATAATTATCAGAAACTTGATCCTCAATTAAATGCTACCTCTCCACCTGCAAAGGATTATTAGGTAACCAATCTAATATTGACAGTGAAACTTTTCAAAAACTGGTATACTTTCTTTTCCCTTTTTTAAACTTAAATTTTTATAAGACTAGGAGCCACATTACCCAATACCTTTTCCCTGCTCTAACAAATCATGATTATTTTTTAAATAAAATATGTTCTCTATATAACATTATTTATCAGACCAAATTACTAAATATGGAATAGAAGAAAATACATTATATTCTTTGTTATATTGTTACATTAAAGATTCTTCCCCACACACAAGTAAATGTATATGATGATAGATCTATAATTGCAGCCAATATTCCAATTAGATAAAATGGTGGGGAGGCAACTATAATCCATTACAGCAGTGGATGAAATTTTCAGAAAATAATAGATTCTTTACACAGGGGGAAAGATAAAATTTCAAATTAAAAGTAAAAAAGAAGCATTTGGGGAAATGACAGGTAAGTGAAAATAAATTCTTTGACATTCATAAATCTTTGAAACTAAAAAATGACTCAAAGCTACCAAAAATCAACCCAAGTAAACTACTTTATATTTCATTGAAAACAATATGGAAATTTCACACAAGGCTTTATGATTTGCTATATAGATACTCTATCCCGCCAGTTGTTCAGGCCAAAAAATTCTGTCATTCTTAGTCCTCTCTTTCTTTCATACTCCAATCTTTCAGCAATTCCTCTCCACTCTACCTTCAAAATATATTCAGAATCTGATCTCTTATTTCCATTGCTACCCTGGTTCCCATCATCTCTTGACAAGATCATCACAGTTTCTCCCAACTCATCTCCCCATTTCCATTCTTGGCTCCTAGTGTCTAGTTTCAAAAGAACAGACAAGGGGAGCCTTGTGAAAGGCAAGTCAGACCATGTTTCCCCCATGCTCAAACCTCCCAGTGGTTTCTCCTCTTCAGGACCTACAGGCCCTGTACAATCTGGTCCTTGTTACCCATCTGACCAAATCTCTGGCTACTCTCATCATCATTCAGCCCACTCCAGACACAGCGACCTCCTGGCTGTTACTCACGTCTGCCACTCTCCTGCTCCAAGGCCTGTGCCCTTGCTCTTCCTTATGACTGAAAAGCTCCTCCTGCAGCCCTCTGCTTGGCTTTCTCTTTCATCCATCACCTCCTTTAGATCTTTGTCTAATTATAACCCTCTCAATGAGTCATTCTCTGACCACCCAAACTAAAACTGCAAACCCAACCACAAACACCTCATTACCCCTTCCCGAATTATTTTTCTACCTAGGGCTAACCATCCTGTAACGATCAGTACATTTTAATTATTTGTTTATTCTCAGTCTTCTTTCACTAGAATGTAAACTTCATGAAGGCAGGAATTTTTGTTCGTAACAAGAGCACTTGACAAACAGTTGATTCACAATAAATATTTGTTGGATGAATCAAATCAGACAGTTCAGGGAGCAGACAGTTGGTAACAATACATAAATCTCTTTATTTCCTGTACAGTGGTTAAAAGTTTAGCCTGATTAAATTTTATGAGTGTTCTTTACAACTTACGCTTTAGGTGAAAAGTTCCATAACAAGCTACCTCTGAGGTATAGTCATGACTTTAAATGAAGACCTGGCACTAATAATCAAAAATAAGAGAGAATGTCAATGGTAATGTTAATAATTTGAGTCTATCCTTAAACAACCAAAAGAAATTGATGAGATTATCCCTGATACCCACAAACACTGGCCAAATATTCAAAGCACCTTTATGTAAGGCTCCTTGATGTCAGTACAGAAAGCTTTTGAACAGGCAAGGACAGGGCAGACTTCAGTTTTTAAAGACTATATGAAGTCAGAAAACAAAATATCAAAACCAAAATAATGTATAATGTAGTCTCTGACATTCTTTGCAAACATGACTGAAATAATTCAGTTTGAGTCCCACTGGCCGCTCCAATCATGCCAATCCTAATTAGCAGCAAGCAAGCAAACACTCCAAGGTTTTGAGCTGAGCAATTAAAACAGCATTGTCTGAGAGGACCTTCAAGATGGCGAAGGAGTAAGACGTGGAGATCACCTTCCTCCCCACAGATACATCAAAAATACATCTATATGTGGAACAACGCCTATAGAACACCTACTGAACGCTGGCAGAAGACCTCAGACTTCCCAAAAGGCAAGAAACTCCCCACGTACCTAGGTAGGGCAAAAGGAAAAAAGAAAAAACAGAGACAAAAGAATAGGGATGGGACCTGCACCAGTGGGAGGGAGCTATGAAGGAGGAAAGGTTTCCACACACTAGGAAGTCCCTTCACTGCTGGAGACGGGGTGGGCGGGAGGGGGAGCTTCAGAGCCACAGAGGAGAGCGCAGCGACAGGGATGCAGAGGGCAAAGCGGAGAGATTCCCGCACAGAGGATCGGTACCGACCAGCACTCACCAGCCCGAGAGGCTTGTCTGCTCACCCGCTGGGGCGGGCGGGGCTGGGAGCTGAGGCTCGGGCTTCAGAGGTCAGACCGCAGGGAGAGGACTGGGGTTGGCTGCATGAACACAGCCTGAAGGGGGGCTAGTGCACCACAGCTAGCCAGGAGGGAGTCCAGGAAAAAGTCTGGACCTGCCTAAGAGGCAAGAGACCACTGTTTCGGGGGGGCACAAGGAGAGGGGATTCCTTCCCTGTCTGCCCACAGAAGGCAGAGCACCACCTAAATGGGCTCCAGAGATGGGTGCGAGCCGTGGCTATCAGCTCAGACCCCAGAGATGGGCATGAAATGCTAATGCTGCTGCTTCCACCACCAAGAACCCTGCGTGCAAGCACAGGTCACTATCCACAAGCCCCCAACCTGGAAGCCTGTGCAGCCCACCACTGCAAGGGTACTGTGATCCAGGGACAACTTCCCCGGGACAACACACGGCATGGCTCAGGCTGTTGAAACGTCACGCTGACCTCTGCCACTGCAGGTTCGCCCCACATTCCAACTACAACTATCGTACCCCTCCCTCCCACTGGCACGAGTGAGCAAGAGCCGCCTAATCAACCGCTGCTTTAACCCACTCCTGTCTGGGTGGGGAACAGATGCCTGCGGGCAACCTACATGCAGAGGTGGAGCCAGACCAAAGCTGAACCTCAGGAGCTGTGTGAACAAAGAAGAGAAAGGGAAATTTCTCCGTGGAGCCTCAGAAGCAGCGGATTAAATCTCCGCAGTCAACTTGAGGTACCCTGCATCTGTGGAATACATGAATAGACAACAAATCATCCCAAAACTGAGGCGGTGGACTTCGGGAGCAACTTTAGACTTGGGGTTTGCTTTCTGCATCTAATTTGTTTCTAGTTTTATGTTTATCTCAGTTTACTATTTAGAGTTTATTATCATTGGTAGATTTGTTTATTGCTTTGGTTGCTCTCTTCCTTTTATATATATATATTTTTCTCTTTTCCTTTTTCTCTTTTTGTGAATGTTTATGCTTCTTTGTGTGATTTTGTCTGTATAGGTTTGCTTTTACCATTTGTCCTATGGTTCTGTCTGTCCGTTTTCTTTTTTTAGTATAGTTATTATGCTTGTTATCATTGGTGGATTTGCTTACTGGTTTGGTTGCACTCTTCTTTTCTTCTTAATTACTTTTTTATTTTTTTACTTAAATAATTTTTAAAAATTTATTATTTTAATAATTTTATTCATTTATTTACTTTCTCTTTCCTTCTTTCTTTTTTCTTTTCTCCCTTTTCTTCTGAGCCGTGTGGCTGACTGGGTCTTGGTGCTCCGGCCAGGTGTCAACCTTGAGCCTCTCTGGTGGGAGCACCGAGTTCAGGACATTGGTAACCAGAGACCTCCCAGCCCCTCATAATATCAATTGGCGAGAGCTCTCCGAAATATCTCCGCCTCAACGTTAAGACCCAACTCCACTCAACGACCAGCAACCTCCAGTGCTAGATGCCTCCTGCCAAAAAACTAGCAAGACAGGAACACAACCGCACTCATTAAGAGAGAGGCTGCCTAAAATCATAATAAGGCCACAGACACCCAAACCACCAAATTGGATGCGGCCCTGCCCACCAGAAAGACAATATCCAACATAATCAACCAGAAAACAGGCACCAGTCCCTTCCACCAGGAAGCCTACACAACCCACTGAACCAACCTTACCCACTGGGGCAAACACCAAAAACAACAGGAAATATAAACCTGCAGCTTGTGAAAAGGAGACCGCAAACACTGCAAGTTAAGCAAAATGAGAAGACAGAGAAATACAAGCAGATGAAGGAGCAAGGTAAAAACCCACCAGAACAAACAAATGAAGAGGAAATAGGCAGTCTACCTGAAAAAGAATTCAGAATAATGATAGTAAAGATGATCCAAAATCTTGCAAACAGAATGGAGAAAATACAAGAAACGTTTAACAAGGACGTAGAAGAACGAAAGAGCAAACAAACAATGATGAACAACACAATAAATGAAATTAAAAATTCTCTACAAGGGATCAATAGCAGCATAACTGAGGCAGAAGAATGGATAAGTGACCTGGAAGATAAAATGGTGTAAATAACTGCCACAGAGCACAATAAAGAAAAAAGAATGAAAAGAATTGAGGACAGTCTCAGAGACCTCCGGCACAACATTAAATGCACCAACATTCAAATTATAGGTGTCCTAGAAGAAGAGAAAAAGGGACAGAGAAAATATTTGAAGAGACTACAGTTGAAAACTTCCCTAATATGGAAAAGAAAATAGTTAATCAAGTCCAGAAAGCACAGAGAGTCCCATAAAGGATAAATCCAAGGAGAAACAGGCCAAGACACATATCAATCAAACTATCAAAAATTAAATACAAAGAAAAAATATTAAAAGCAGCAAGGGAAAAGAAACAAAAAACATACAAGGGAATCCCCATAAGGTTAACAGCTGATCTTTCAGGAGAAACTCTGTAGGCCAGAAGGGAGTGGCAGGACATATTTAAAGTGATGAAAGGGGAAAAATCTACAACCAAGTTTACTCTACACAGCAAGGATCTCATTCAGATTTGACGGAGAAATTGTAAAACATTTACAGACAAGCAAAAGCTAAGAGAATGCAGCACCACCAAACCAGCTTTACAAGAAATGCTAAAGGAACTTCTCTAGGCAGGAAACACAAGAGAAGAAAAAGACCTACAATAATAAACTCAAAACAATTAAGAAAATGGTAATAGGAACATACATATCGATAATTACCTTAAATGTAAATGGATTAAAGGCTCCAACCAAAAGACATAAACTGGCTGAAAGGATACAGAAACAAGACCCGTATATATGCTGTCTACAAGAGACCCACTTCAGACCTAGGGACACATACAGACTGAAAGTGAAGGAATGGAAAAAGATATTCCATGCAAATGGAAATCAAAAGAAAGCTGGAGTAGCAATTCTCATATCAGACAAAATAGACTTTAAAAGAAAGACTATTACAATGGACAAAGAAGGACACTACATAATGATCAATCCAAGAAGAAGATATAACAATTCTAAATATTTATGCACCCAACATAGGAGCACCTCAATACATAAAGCAAATGCTAACAGCCATAAAGGGGAAATCGACAGTAACACAAAATAGTAGGGGGCTTTAACACCCCACTTTCACCAATGAACAGATCATCCAAAATGAAAATAGGAGGATGCGACTGGCCTCGGCCTTCCACAGCGAAACGCCGCACTTCCCTCCAGGATGACAGTGATGGGATCCCATGGTCAGAAGAAAGGGTGGTTTGTACTACAAGGTTTAATAATAAAAACAAAGTTTTTTGGAAAAAAAAATGAAAATAAATAAGGAAACACAAGCTTTAAATGACACATTAAAAAGATGGACTTAATTGATATTTATAGGACATTCTATCCAAAAACAACAGAATACACTCTCTTCTCAAGTGCTCAATGAACATTCTCCAGGATAGATCATATCTAGGGTCACAAATCAAGCCTCAGTAAATTTAAGAAAATTGCAATGGTATCAAGTATCTTTTCTGACCACAATGCTATAAGACTAGATATCAATTATGGGAAAAAAACTGTAAAAAATACAGACACAAGGAGGCTAAACAATGCACTACTAAATAACCAAGAGATCACTGAAGAAATCAAAGAGGAAATCAAAAAAATACCTAGACACAAATGACAATGAAAACACAACGACACAAAACCTATGGGATACAGCAAAAGCAGTTCTAAGAGGGAAGTTTATAGCAGTACAATCCTACCTCAAGAAACCAGAAAAATCTCAAATAAACAACCTAAACTTACACCTAATACATTTAGAGAAAGAATAAAAAAACCCCAAAATTAGCAAAAGGAAAGAAGTCATAAAGATAATATCAGAAGTACTTGAAAAAGAAATGAAGGAAACAATAGCAAAGATCAATAAAACTAAAAGCTAGTTCTGTGAGAAGATAAAATTAATAAACCATTAGCCAGACTCATCAAGAAAAACGGGAAAGACTCAGATCAACAGAATTAGAAATGAAAAAGGAGAAATAACAACTGATCAAAATACAAAGGATCATGAGAGATTACTACAAGCAACTGTATGCCAATAAAATGGAAAACCTGGAAGAAATAGACAAATTCTTAAAAAAGCAAAACTTTCTGAGACTGAACCACGAAGAAATAGAAAATATAAACAGACCAATCACAAGCACTGAAATTGAGACTGCGATTAAAAATCTTCCAACAAAGGCCCAGAACCAGATGGCTTCACAGACAAATTCTTTCAAACATTTAGAGACAAGCTAACACCTATCCTTCTCAAACTCTTCCAGAATATAGCAGAGAGAGGAACACTCCCTAACTCATTCTACGAGGCCACCATCACCATGATACCAAAACCAGACAAAGATGTCACAAAAAAAGAAAACTACAGGCCAATATCACTGATGAACATAGATTCAAAAATCCTCAACAAAATACTAGCAAACAGAATCAAACAGCTCATTAAATGGATCATACACTATAATGAAGTGGGGTTTATCCCAGCAATGGAAGGATTCTTCAATATACACAAATCAATCAACGTGATACACCATATTAACAAACTGAAGAATGAAAACCATATGATCGTCTCAATAGATGCAGAAAAAGCTTTCGACAAAATTCAACACCCGTTTATGATAAAAACCCTCTAGAAAGTAGGCATAGAGGGAACTTACCTCAACATAATAAGGGCCATATATGACAAACTCACAGCCAACATCATTCTCAATGGTGAAAAACTGAAACCATTTCCACTAAGATCAGGAACAAGACAAGGTTGCCCACTCTCACCACTATTATTCAACACAGTTTTGGAAGTTTTAGTCACAGCAATAAGAGAAGAAAGAGAAATAAAAGGAATACAAATCAGAAAAGAAGAAGTAAAACTGTCACTGTTTGCAGATGACATGATACATACAGAATCCTAAAGATGCCACCAGAAAACTACTAGAGCTAATCAATGAATTTGGTAAAGTAGCAGGATACAAAATTAATGCACAGAAACCTCTTGCATTCCTACACACTAATGATGAAAAATCTGAAAGAGAAATTAAGGAAACACTCTCATTTCCCACTGCAACAAAAAGAATAAAATACCTAGGAATAAACCTACCTAAGGAGACAAAAGACCTGTATGCAGAAAACTATAAGACACTGATGAAAGAAATTAAAAATGATACAAACAGATGGAGAGCGATACCATATTCTTGCATTGGAAGAATCCCCATTGTGAAAATGACTATACTACCCAAAGCAATCTACAGGTTCAATGCAATCCCTATCAAACTACCAATGGCATTTTTCACAGAACTAGAACAAAAAATTTCACAATTTGTTTGGAAACACAAAAGACCCCGAATAGCCAAAGCAATCTTGAGAAAGAAAAACGGAGCTGGAAGAATCAGGTCTCCCTGACTTCAGACTATACTACAAAGCTACAGTAATCAAGACAGTATGGTAGTGGCACTAAAACAGAAATATAGATCAATGGAACAGGATAGAAAGCCCAGAGATAAACGCACACACATATGGTCAACTTGTCTTTGATAAAGGGGGCAAGCACATACAATGGAGAAAAGACAGCCTCTTCAATAAGTGGTGCTGGGAAAGTTGGGTAGCTACATATAAAAGACTGAAATTAGAACACTTCCTAACACCATACACAGAAATACACTCTAAATGGATTAAAGACCTAAATGTAAAGCCAGACACTATCAAACTCTTAGAGGAAAACATAGGCAGAACACTCTATGACATAAATCACAGCAAGATCCTTTTTGACCCACCTCCTAGAGAATGGGAAATAAAAACAAAAATAAACAAATGGGACCTAATGAAACTTCAAAGCTTTTGCACAGCAAAGGAATCCATAAACAAGACGAAAAGGCAACCCTCAGAATGGGAGAAAATATTTGCAAATGAAGCAACTGACAAAGAATTAATCTCCAAAATATACAAGCAGCTCATGCAGCTCAATATCAAAAAAACAAACAACCCAATCCAAAAACGGGCAGAAGGCCTAAATAGACATTTCTCCAAAGAATATATACAGAATGCCAACAAACACATGAAAGGATGCTCAACATCACTATCATTAGAGAAATGCAAAGCAAAACCACAATGAGGTATCACCTCATACCAGTCCAAATGGCCATCATCAAAAAAATCTACAAACAGTAAGTGCTGGAGAGGGCGTGGAGAAAACAGAACCTCTTGCACTGCTGGTGGGAATGTAAATTGATATAGCCACTATGGAGAACAGTATGGAGGTTCCTTAAAAAATGAAAAATAGAACTACCACATGACCCAGCAATCCCACTACTGGGCATATACCCTGAGAAAACCATAATGCAAAGAGTCATGTACCAAAATGTTCGTTGAAGCTTTATTTACAATAGCCCGGAGATGGAAACAACCTAAGTGTCCATCATTGGATGAATGGATAAAGAAGATGTGGCACATATATACAATGGAATTATTACTCAGCCAAAAAAGAAACAAAATGGAGTTATTTGTAGTGAGGTGGGTGGACCTAGAGTCTGTCATACAGAGTGAAGCAAGTCAGAAAGAGAAAACAAATACTGTATGCTAACACATATATATGGAATCAAAAAAAAAAAGTGGTTCTGAGGAACCTAGAGGCAGGACAGGAATAAAGATGCAGGCGTAGACAATGGACTTGAGGACACGGGGAGAGGGAAGGGTAAGCTGGGACAAAGTGAGAGATTGGCATGAACATATATACATTTACCAAATGTAAAATAGATAGCTAGTGGGGAGCAACCTCACAGCACAGGGAGATCAGCTTCATGCTTTGTGACCATCTAGAGGGGTGGATAGGGAGGGTGGGAGGGAGACGCAAGGGGGAGGGGATATGGGGATATATATATACGTATAGCTGACTCAGTTTGTTATACAGCAGAAACTAACACACCATTGTAAAGCAATTATAGTCCAATAAGGAAGTTAAAGAAAAAAGCATCATCCTATAGAAATATGTGAGCCACACATATAATTTTTAAGTTGCTGATAATCACATTTACAAAAGTAAAAAGACAAAGATGAAGTCAATTGTTTAAATATATCTTATTTAGTCCAATAAAAGAAAGTATTTCAACAACTAATCAATACAAAAAATTATTAGTAAGATTTTTTTTCAAACTAAGTCTTTAAAATCTGTATTTTACTTTTTATGGCCCATCTTAGTTTGGACTGGCCACGTTTAAGTGCTCAACAGCTACTTGTGGTTTGTAAGTACCATGTTGGAATAGTGCAGAACTAGAATCATGAAGTGATTTTTTCTTTCTTTTTTGTAACAAGGATACGAAATGAAATGGGGATACTAGTCATAGTTTACACTTTAATAGTAAGTCATGGAAGGCAATGCAAGGTTCACAAAAAAGGTCAGTTAGTAAATGATGGTACAACCAAGTAGCTACTAAAAGCTCAGTTTCCAAAGAATATACAAGGGTGTATAAAACATGTTCATAGTAAAGGGGGTGAGGTAGATTTAGAGAAAGAAAACAGAGCACACAATATTATCTCATGAGTGGCAGTTAGAAATAAACATACATACCCACATGAGTCTGGAAAGGCATATCCCAAAATGTTAACATTGATTATCTGTGGGATAACTGATATAGGAAAGACTAGATTTGACACAAGGGAATCATCAGGAGTTTGGGACACATTATATTTAAGATACCTATTAGATATCCCAAGGGGAAATACGTTGTCTAGAGTCCAAGAGAGAGGTTCAGATGAGAAATGTAAATTTGGAAACTGTCAGTGTATTATAGAACTTAAAACCAAGAAAGAAACTGCATGAGTTGCAAACTCTCACAAAGAGAGTGAGTTTCAGCAGAGAAGAAAACAGGACTAGGGACTTCATCTTAGAATATGCCAACTTTTAGAGTCAGGAAGATGATGGAGAACCGGCAGACTGGGAAGAATAGCAAACTAAGTTGAAGCAAAACCAGAAGATGCAGTGCTTGAAGGAGTAGAGAAAGACCACCTGCTTCAAATAATAACTACAAGCCCAGTCAGGGAGGACTGAGAACTGACCCTGGTTTTGACCTGAAAGCCACTCGTGATCCTGACTGAAGCCGTTTGGGTGGAGAGTTGGGTTCTAAAAGGAGTGGATTCAGAGAGATTAAGAGGAAATGAACTGCAGAGAACATGCATGCACTTCACACGAGCAGTTTTGCTGTAAGGGGGACAAAAGATAGGGGTATTTGTATCAGTCTGCCATCATATTCCTTGTGTTCTCTTCCCTCCGACTGTAATGTAAGTTCCTGGAGGCAGAGAGTGCTTTAATTCTCTGAGCCCAATATTACTTTGGGGGCAAAAAAATTCTGTGTCCAGCAGTAACACAGCAAGTTTACACAGGTGAACTACTGGATCACCATGAGAGTTAATTCCTGATTCAGATCATCAATAGGAGGAACCTTCAACTCAGGGTAAACACCTCTGAAAAGTAACTGCAATCTGATAATTACTGGCTGCCAGGGAGGCAAAGCATAAATTTCTTTGTAACTCAGTGAAAGCTTTCATCAAGAATGATCTTTTTCTTTTTGGCAAATCCCAAGTTTAAAAACCACTAAACCCTACATTTCTTTGTCATTACTGTAAAGATGAAAAAAACCCCAAAAAACCCCAAATATTGAAACTTCAGGCAGATAACTAACTAGTGAAATATCTATATAACACAAAAGACCATAGATTGAAAACCAAATCAATACAGGGGTTGTTACAATGAAAAATACACTGACTAGAAAAATCAGTTATTCTTCAAATTTTCAACATTTTACTAAGTCTGGACAAACTTCAAACTATTGTTTCTGCACAATCAGTCTTTCAACAACAGTTCAACCTAACTGGAAAAATCATCACAGAGCTAACATGCTAGAAGGTAATTCTAGATAATTATCAAGTTCAATATATTTGATTCTTGGCATAAGAACATCTTCCTCTTTAAGATTTATTTAGAAAGCACAGGTTGTTTCTAAATAGAATGTAGGGACTTATTTCAAAAACTTGGTCCCCTAGGTTGAGAAATGATGACCAGAGAATTGGCAGGATAGTGAAATAATTGCAGTGATGTCAAAGAAATGTAAAGTTCTGAGGTTTATAAACTTAGATTTTAAGTAGTTGAAAAGGTTAGACTGGTAACTCAGTGCAGAAGTTTCTATGTGTATATATGGCAGTCTATTTTGCTCACCATAAAACGTCTGATAAAACACAAAATAATTCTATTGATGCTGCTTCTTTACTTGGTCCTGTTAACCTAACAAGACTCCACGTTCCCAACATAATCTCAGTGCTCTGTTTCAGTTCTCCTTTTCCTGGCTTACAGATTCTAACTTCAGTGTCTTCTCTCCATAACCAACCATGTCCCTTCCCTCTGCCCACTCTATCCTTTAATTTTACCAACCTCCTACCCGTCAGAAGGAAATACTGGTAACTGTACAAACAAAGGACTGCAGTGGAAGAAAATGAGGGGCAGAGCCCTCACTGTGTAGCACAATCCTTCATACTCAGTAGGGGCTCAAGAATCAAGATTTGGGTTGCTTAAAATAAATTTTATAGACAGGCTAAAGGAATATGGAAACAAGAGTAAAGAGAAGGACTAGGACATGACTCGTTCACTGTAAAGTAATTCTGTGTGTGTGAGTGTGTGTGAGCTGCATGTGTGGGTGTATATGAAAAAGAGAAAAAGACATTCTATGATATAACACAAGAAAAAGATATGTGTTTTAAAGTCAGGCAAATGGGACTAAGAGAGGTGGGGGGATAAAAAGCTTAGCAAGATAACAATAGGACCGCCATCAAGTAAAGATATCAGTTCATATACAATTTTAGAAAAAATTTACTTTTTAGTAAAATGCAAATAAAATGAATTTATCAAATCCCAACTAGGCAAACTGGAATTTGCCACTTGGCAAAAATTACCATGAAAATAAAACAATAATAATTATTAAGTAATAAGGAAGTCATTCTTAATATATGTTATTCTGTTTTAGCTGAAACTCCTTGAAATTTGAGGTCACGTTGTCCTTTGATTAATTCTGCATTGTGCTTAGTGCACCATCATGCACGTGAGGGCATTCAATAGTAATTACTGAGATTGCATTTTGATCAAAGAGGACAAGACTGACCTTTGCCTATAAGGAAAACAATGCCACCTGCCTCCTGTCATACTCTAATATTCCAACTGGTAAGTCATATTCCTCTAAATTAGTGATATGTATTTGTGATTGGAAGGTTTGAATTTATAAAATTCTTTGGGCTGGTGAGCTCATTCTCATACTTATGAATCCTGAAGGCTGCCTGACGGTCTCCCATTGCCTCCCCTCTTTTGCACCCTTCATGGAGAAAAGGCATCTATCTCTCAGCATGGCTGTGGCTAAAACCCAGGAACCAACCCCCTGCCCCCAACACAGGCTTACCTTTTGCAAAGTCCTCTAGGACAGACAGTAAGCACCAGGCATGGGGCACAGTTCTTACTAAACCTCCCCACCTCCTGACTAGTCCTACGCTGCAGTGGCCACAGCAACATATCCCACCCCCACGCTCCACCACCACGAAGAAGATGGCAAGCATCAGTCCCCTTGTCTTTGTGCCCTTTCAGGTACTGCTGCTCAAACTTTCTTCTTTCTACTTGCCCCAGCCCACAGATTTTATGTGCAAAACCGATACCCTTTATTTCCATTAATCCTCACTCCAAAGCTGACTATCCTAGAGGAGTTAATGAAAACATTGGTCCGGTTATAGAACCTCATGTCCATAGCAGAAATTGGCAGAAACGGGCATTCTACAAATTAAAATAACAGAATTTTCTTTGTAAATAACTCCAATAATTGCTTTCCTTTTTGCAAGTATGACCCAAAGATGGAAGTCAAACTAAAGCAATAAAAAAAGTAAAGAAAAGCAAGTGAATGCAACGTCAGTGAGAAAAATGAGTAGAGTTTATGCTACGGTGATCTGCAAAGCCTTTGGAGCAGGAAAGACTTAGGATAACTTCCTAGATCCATCACTGGATCTAGTAAAGGCTGATTGCCTTTACTCCTGTTACTGGGAAAATCCCCCTAGACATAAAACCCTGAGCTAGTTTTCAAAACAGGCAATAAGAAATCATGACAATCTTTCAAGTTTCTGATTCTGAAGTCTCCTTCCATCTTATCCACCACCCACTGACCAAATACAATTCAGAACCTCAAAACTCTCATCTCCATTAGTTCCTTTATCTCTGATTTGTTTCAAAGATAAACTTTAAAGATAATTTTAACAAAGTTAAAGGATCAGTAAAGCAACTGAGCCAGTTCAAAATGATTTAAAGATTAAACAGTCTCTTTTATCACAGAGAAGGCAGCTGCTCTGTGGTTTTTTGTTTTTTTTTTTCTTTAACAAAACAGAGATTTCATCTCTATTCTCTCTAATTTACCATAGCTGGGAAAATTCAGTATTAAATTGAATATTCTGTATACATTTAAAAAAAAGTTTAAAGGTGTTTGCGTTTTATTTATTTATATTTTGCCTTTTATTTATTTATATCATTTATCAAATTGTATAACTCACTGATTTTAATTTTTAAGTTCATTGTCAAATGAGTTTTCCTTTAATGATATTTTAATTGACAAATAAATCCCATGACAGCATAAATTCAGATTTCACTTTTTTTTTTTTTTTTTTTTTTTTGCGGTACACGGGCCTCTCACTGTTGCGGCCTCTCCCATTACGGAGCACAGGCTCCGGACGCGCAGGCTCAGTGGCCATGGCTCACGGGCCCAGCCGCTCCGCGGCATGTGGGATCTTCCCAGACGGGACACGAACCCGTGTCCCCTGCATCGGCAGGCGGACTCTCAACCACTGCACCACCAGGGAAGCCCAGATTTCACTTTTATATAGAATCCTAAGGTTGTTTTACTCTCTACGACCAAAGAGAATCAATGTCAAAATAATTACCTCTTGCAAAGAAATGTATGGTGTTCCACAAGCCCTTTTCTTCCAAATAAGGGTCTTAAGGTACTGTTTAGTCTTCCTCCAGAAAATTATTCCAAAACTAAAAAGGAATACTTGCAGGAAAACAGTCGGTTTTCTTTCCATCTCCTTTCCTTGAGAGAACCACAGCAAAATGTAATTTTAGGCTTCCTGTCCCAAAGTAATATGCCTGAGCACTTTCTCCTCTGCATCTTTTACCACTAGTGTTTAGCAAACAAGGTTTAAAAACTACTACTAGATATAAATTACCTTATGCTTAGTACAGATGGATACATGTGCTATGAATTGGCTTAAACTGAAGATAAATACAGGATGTAAACAATAAGAGAAACTATTTTTGCAGCTGTTGGTCTCAAGTCTAGCATTATTGATTGTGGTAATAGATTGTGCCTTTCCTAGGAAACCCTGCAAGGCATACCTGCCAGGCTCATTTGCTGAGTCCTGTGACTCATATGGCTTAATGCCAGATCAATGAACGACAGTGTTATTCAAAACTCAGGGTTACCAGATCTCACATTTTGGTCTCTAGTGGCCTTGCTATTACCCTTTGGCTTCTAAAGAAACCCAGGCTCATCCACATAGGAGTTAGCTAATGGAAATTTTCACAATCCCAAATCAGTTTTGTTTAATTAACTTCATCTGATGTGAGCCTCTCACTAAAAATATTAAGCTGAGAATAGTGTCACTTTCTAAGACTCACATCTTTACCTCAGAGTTCTGAACATTTGAGTTGGTGAAACATTTCTTTCTAATATGATTTTCCCTCATTAATTATCTTGAGGCATTTTAATATCCTTAGGGATGACTGCATCCACTGAATTAGGTCAAGATTTCGTGGTCTCTGTTGGCAATCACAAGTTTAAGTTATAGTTATCAGTGAAAATATCTGACTTGTGAATTTAATGTTGATAGAATCAGCCATATATTTTGCAGTCTCTGAGGGGGGCAGAATTATGGTCCCCAAAGATGTCCACATCCTAACCCCCCACCCTGTGAATATGTTACCCTACATGACAGAGAGGATTTTGCAGATGTGATTAAGGATAAGGATCTTGTCCTAAAATGGGCTGATTATCCTAGGTTATCCAGTGGGCCGCATCTAATCACATGAGCCCCTTAAAACAGGGGTCCCCAAATCCCCCTGCTCCCTGTACCGGTAACAGTACCAGTCCATGGCCTGTTAGGACCCAGGCCGCAGAGCAGGAGGTGAGCTGCAGGTGAGCGAGCAAAGCTTCATCTGTATTTACAGCCGCTCCCCATCGCTCACATTACCACCTGAGTTCCGCCTCCTGTCAGATCAGCGGTGGCATTAGATTCTCATAGGAGCGCGAACCCTACTGTGAACTGCACACGTGAGGGATCTAGGTTGCGCGCTCCTTATGAGAATCTAATGCCTGATGATCTGAGGTGGAGCTGAGGAGGTGATGCTAGCGCTGGGGAGCGGCTGCAAATACAGATTATCATTAGCAGAAAGGTTTGACTACACAGAGAGCATAACAAATCAATTGTTTGCAGACTCACATCAAAACCCTATCAGTGAGTGGCAGGTGAAAACAAGCTCAGGGCTCCCACCAATTCTGCATTATGGTGAGTTGTATAATTATTTCATTATATATTACAATGTAATAATGATAGAAATAAAGTGCACAATAAATGTAATGAGCTTGAATCATCCTGAAACCATCCCCCCCCTCTCTGGTCATGGAAAAATTGTCTTCCACTAAACCAGTCCCTGGTACCAAAAACGTTGGGGACCACTGGCTTAAAATGAAGGTTGCTTCCCAGCCTTGAAGAACCAGAGAGATGGCCTCATAAGGATTCGGTCTGTACTTGCTAGCTGTTAAGGTAAAGGAGGGTGGCCATGAGCCAAGGAATGCAGGTGACCCCTAGAAGCTGGAAAAGACAAACAAATGGATTCTCCCCTAGAGCCTCCAGAAGGGGATACAGCCCTGACACCTTGATTTTCTAGTCCATTGAGACCTGTGTCAGCCTTCTAACCAATAGAGCTCTAAGATAACAAATTTTATTCACCAAGTTTGCAATAATTTGTTACTGCAACAAAAGAAAAATAATACCTTCCTAGTTTTTATACTGTTTCATCACTCGTTTTTTGGGAGAAAGTAAAAGCTGACTAGGAAAAAGTGCTCTACTCTAACTGGGGCATGTGGGGTCACATAAATGAAAACCGGCCTGTTCTACTGTAGGCATCTAGGTCCCAGCCCTGGCTCTGCCATTAAACGAACACAGACAACTGGGCTAAGCATTTAACCAAGCCCTCACAGCTTGAGCTTCTTTCCTCTCACTGGACAAAATGTTCATTTCCAGGTCATGTTCTCTATTACAGCTTCCTCTCACTCTTCTGGATACCGGTTTTATTTGTCTTTCTAGTAAAAGCCAAAATGATCCTTTTTCTGCCATGTTTCATTGTCTCACACTGGTAAAGTCTACAGACCTGGCATTTCCATATTTCAGCAGGAGCAAGTTTAAGTATGCATAAAACTTAAAACATTCTTATTAGGACATAAAAATAGAATGAAAACTCTCCTAAAGCAATTTTTAAAATCACCCTGCCTAAAACTGCTTGGAACCACTTCCTGCCTGAAGCATGAAGGAAACTGTAATCTTTACAGTACACTCTGTATAAACTGCTACTTGTATTGGTTAAGTCAGCAGGAGGAGATATACATGGATATCTTAAGGATTCAAAACTGCAGAAGTATTTTTCTTATTACAAACAGTTAGCTACTCAATACAGTACATTATATTACCCAAAACATTAATACAACAAAGAGCAAAAACCTGATGTAACATAGCCTAGAATATAATATACTCTTCTTTCCAATACAAACGTATGAAAAGTGTTTCAATAAAAAGGTTTTAAAAAGTATGGAAACAGTTTATATTGACTTAATTTCTTTAACATTTAACGTACCGTAATCTAAACTAGGTGGTATCATAATTTCTCTCTACTTTTCAGGAACTTTTTTGAATTAACTAGCAAATTTTCAAACACATAAGCAGGATTAAGTATTCAAAACAGTAAAGAAATTAAAAGTCAAAGCATTTTAGCATATTTTAGGGTAGAAAGGAATTCATTCATAAATAAGCATTTATGATATTCAAGATAAGACAGATATCTTTTATGTGAAACTAAATTTTTAACCTTTTTTTACACTCTCTCACAACTATGTTTTTCACTGATTCTTTAAAGAAAGGTGAATGAAGAACATTATCAGTCCACTAACATAATATTGCACAAAAACAAAGCAAAGGTAGAGAGCAGAGTATATTCCAGAAGACTCCAAAAATACAAGAAAGAAAATGCCAGTTTTAATCAGTCTCTCTAGAAATGGACAGTCTAGACCATTTACTGACCTCTCAAAAGAGCCATCTGTCTACCTCCTACATATAATAAAGGTTCCGCTACATAAAGAAATGGGAGAGTCCCCATCCTACCTACTCCCCTCTTCTTCATTCTCCTGCAAAGCTATCCATTAATTATTTAGAAACTGCCTTTACCTACCACATCCATTTAAACACAGTATTACATTCTTCACAGAGTATACTGAAATAGTCCCTTGGGAATAAGGAAGAGGAAATAAATGCACAACTAACATTGTCATATGAACAGACCTCTCGGAACGGAGAGAGTCAGACACAGGCAGTAGAGAGAAACCTGTGTGTCTCATCACTTAGTGTTTATTGATAGGGCACATTGTGGTAGAAAACTTGAAACAGAAAACTAACTTTTCAAGGGAAATACTCATTCATGGCTCTTCTATTTGAATGTTGTAAATGTCTACAATATTCTTTTCATAAAGCTGAACACAGGTGGCTTATCCTTAAGGAGCATGAGTATGTGTTAAAGGAGAACTTTTATGAAGCGCTGATTTCATTTGTCACAATAATAGAAGCACTATTTTTATTATCAAATTGGGAGATCTTTGAAAAGCATTAAAAGTATGAAATTAGTATGAAATGATGGTTATCAATATACTTTAAACTTCATATATCCCCCTGTAACTAAATCTTTGTTTTAACAATTTAAGTTTTAATTTCCCTAACATGCAAATTCTCAATGTAACTTGGCCCTTCTTTCTAAAAATATCTTCCCATAGCCTCTTAGACCTTTCAAATGTTAATACTGTTTAAAACTGGATAAAATATACAAAGTATCAATAAAAAATACATAATTCACACTCAGAAAATTGCATTTGTGCTGTGACACCTGTCAAAATATTTTAAGGAATTTGTATATTTCAAATCATTTGAAATAAAAAGCTCTACTGTGTTTGCTATTGCTGCTTACCAGGGAGAGTAGCCAGCATTACATTGTACACTCACAGTTATTTATATAAGCCCACGCCATGTATGTGCGCATACAGACGCACACAAACACATACACGCACTTTAAGTACAAACTAAAAGTCTGTTCTAGGTAATTGGCTGAAACATATACTATGTTTTCAGTCAGTAGTATACCGTAGAAAGCAAGAAACCATTCATTCACCTGAAAGAGAAAAATAGAGGCATTTGGTAATTCTCCGATATGCAAAACAAGGCACTTACCTTCCATTTCTAGGGATGTCTGAAATAGAACTGGAAACCGAGCAACGGGTGAGGGGCTTTATTGCGGGGTGAATCATCCCCACGTAGAGGCTCTGAACAACCCCTGTATGCATACTGACATCATCAGGAGAGACTTGGAGGCAGAGGATACTATGGTAACCAAGCAATGTGCTGGGAAACAGAAGCCTTTAATTGCTTTAACAACTTCCTGGGGCTCCAGCGACCAGGCTTGGATTTACTAAGTAGGAAATGAAGGTTGTCACAGAAGCAGCGAGTGTGACACAGAGCAAGGGGACTCAATGAATTCTGAATCTATTCACCGCAATGTGACTTTTAATGACAACTGTCATTACATGATTCCATTAGCAATATTCTTCTCACAGCTGAAGCTCTGACGAAGTCACAGGTCAATAAATAATGCACCCAGGTAGCAACAGTATAAGTATTCATAGATGGTTTTCTCACTTAACAAGCATTAATACTATTACATTACAAACATCCTTTTCCTTGAGGGTGAATACTTGATTCCCTTTGAAAAGAAAGCTCACATCTGTGCCTTCGGAGGTCAGAGTACTGATAACAATGAAAACTGATGCTCTGCGTTTACTTCTCCAGGAGATGGCATCTGCCCGTTCCATTTATCTCCGGGCTCCAATAAATCCCCGCCAATACATCACTTATCCAGAAAACACCCCCAAGCCAAATGCCCAATTATGACACCCAGATAAAATCAGAAGAAATCTACCATCTTACTGCTCCACAGTCTTCCTGGTTAAGTCTTCTATCACAGGCAAAATTACTTCTACTTCTAACAACTCCCAAAACTATACATAATTTAAATCTTCCCTTTGAACTATTTGTTCTCCCGTGCATCTGGCACCCCATTCACAAGAACACAACCCCTCTTAAAAATACCAGGTTTAAAGTAATTGCTTAAAATAACAACGTTTCAACATCAAACTGAGTCTATAATGATATATCATGCTTATTTGATCAGATGCGATGTTTTAATAAGTATGTAATTTATCATCTGTACTATAAAAACTATTGTTTTCTTCTCTATATTGGATTGACATTTTTTTAAACAATACCATGGTCTAATTTTTTCTACTGTAGAATACTGTAATTGCAAGAATAATCAAGTAACTTGGCAGATCCTCTTTAAGATACTCATAACACAATAAAAAATGAAGGTTGTCATTCTGTACTGTATACTGCAAGCTACTACAAAGAAATTATTATTATCTCTATTTCAATTCAGATGAAGCTAAGCCTGCCTTTTAATGTTTCCCTTGTGAGTAAATACCATACAAATGTATGGCAATAATACTGCTTACAAAAATAGTAAAATGGAATACCACAGCACCGATTTACAGTCTGGAAAAACATAGAGAATTTTAACCTAATTGACAAGTTGGACTTTTTGCTACCATAGAGGTTGGGGAGAATTCTGAAAATAGTATAGTAAGGTCAGCTCTCATGAAAAACATAATATTTCAGTTTTCCTTAATTTAGGTAAAGTGAAAAGGCTTTCCAACAAAATGGAATTACTCCTAACCTCTCACTTGTTTTTCCTGAGATACCGAGTCTGAGAAGCAAAACATGCAAAGTTTACCATGAAATTCATGAAAATAGTGTGTATATACATATATATGTGTATATATAGATGTATGTGTGTATATTTGTGTGTATATATATATGTATGTGTATATATATATATATATATATACACACACACACACACACGCACGCACGCATGCACATATTAGGTTGGCCAAAAAGTTTGTTCACATTTTTCTGTAAGATCACATGGAAAAGCCTGAGCAAAATTTTTGGCCAACCCTCCTATATATATGATTCACACACACCTCTACATATATATATATATATATATATATATATATATATATATATATATACACACATTATATATATGATTCAAATTTTAAAACAAATGCATTTGTTTATTTGAAAATGCCCAAAAGATATACACCTAATTTCTGAGAGTGGTTACTTCTGGCAGTTTCAATTATAGACTGAGAGAGTCCTCCAATTTTTATATTACATAATTTTAAACTTTTAAAAGTTTTTCTAAACACCATAGATATGAATTACTACTGTAATTCAAAATATGAAAATTCATCTAAATGTGTTCTGAACTTGCAATCCTGATTTACTTGCTCTCAGAGAAGACCAATGACAGCTTCAGTGGACTAGATCCTAACATACTAGCCAGACTATTTCAAGGTTGTTTCTGGGAGATGATCCACCTGTCTAAACAAAACTAGGTTGGGAAAGGTAAATAAAGGTTATCTGGACAGCACGCACACAAAAGGGAACAGGTGTATTGACTACTCCAGAGATGGGATGGTCATAAAGTAAGAGTACAACAGTAAAGCTAGTTTGCTAGGGTTTTTGTTTGTTTGTTTTTAATAAATTTTATTTATTTATTGGCTGCGTTGGGTCTTTGTTGCTGTGTGCGGGCTTCCTCTAGTTGGGGTGAGTGGGGGCCACTCTTCGTTGCGGTGCACGGGCTTCTCATTGTCGTGGCTTCTCTTGCTGCAGAGCGCGGGCTCTAGGCGCGTAGGCTTCAGTAGTTGTGGCACATGGGCTCAGTAGTTGTGGCTTGCGGGCTCTAGAGCTCAGGCTCAGTAGTTGTGGCGCACAGGCTTAGTTGCTCCATGGCATGTGCGATCTTCCCGGGCCAGGGCTCGAACCTGTGTCCCTTGCATTGGCAGACAGATTCTTAACCACTGCACCACGAGGGAAGCCCCCTGCTAGGGTTTTTTTTAAAAAAAGGTTGAGTTTAGAAAAGAGTCTCTCCAAGTCCCTCACGTGCTGAATGCTGAGGCTAAGCAGGATGCCCTAGGTCACCAGCTCCTGCGCTGCAGCACTCACCCACTGGGCTGCCTGCTAACCAAAAATTACTTTTGAGTGTTCTTGAATTTGATCTTAATATTGTAATTGTTTTTTAAAATTGTCTATGTTAATCAATATGATCTTTTCATTGTACTGGTTCTTCTTATAAATATGTAATTTAATTAAATATTCTCTACATCATTAAAGAAATAGCCTATCCAAAAATAAGACCAAACCAAAAGATGTCCGCCCACTACAGAAGGCTGAAGGGAATATGGAAGACCACCAGCAGGAATAGAAATCAAGTGTCCGTGAGACAAATGGCCCCAGGTGGCCAGATTTTGTGTCCTGTTAAAGATGCTTGCTTCTGCGATGAAGAGTGGCCCTCGCTTGCCACAACTACAGAAAGCCCTCGCACAGAAACGAAGACGCAACACAGCAAAAATGAATTAATTAATTACTAAACTCCTACCCTAAAAAAAAAAAAAAAAAAGATGCTTGCTTTAGAGAAAAGGGGCCTCGTATCTCCAACGTTCATTCCCTAAATCCAGGCTTTATTTAGTTTTTATTCTCCTCTTACGCTACAAAAACAGCTTAATGTGTCACGTTCTCATGAGTGTTCTATTTCCTCTTGCCACTCCACTAAATCTCTTGATCAATGCAATCTCATTCCCACCTTCTTAGGGAAGATGATAAACTCTTTCTTAAATGATAACTACCTCCTTTACTTGGATTCCCAAGGATAGCACAGAGAAGCCCGTGAAGCACACACCCACATTAGGCCACTCACAGCACAGAGCTGGGAGCTGGGACAAAGTACCACAAAACAGCACTAGCTCCACCAAGCTCTGACATATTCTTTCTGGATAACTGTATACCCCCTTTTATCTGTCCTAAATGTCAGAAAATCCACTTATTTCCCAATGGATCTTAAGGCTTCACAGACATCCAAACAATATTATAATATCTCAGACTGAAAGACAACAAAAGTTAGAAGGTAAAATACTCTTTCACAGGAAACAAAGACACAGCAAAGAAATCACCCCTTGACTGTCAAAAGTATTATAAATCTCATCTACAAACCACCTTAATCATTAAATTGAAGTTTAGGGTTCAATGAGACTCTGAGCTTAACTTATTTCTTCAACTAAATTCATGTTGGCAAGTGCCAATTCAAAAGCAAATGTAAGTTAAAGCACCACTTCTGAGGGGATATTTGGCCAGAATTTCTAAAGCCTTGACTAGTCAGCTACAGTGCCCCCTCCTGGAAACCACCTTTCTGATAAGGCAAAAAACCCTCCATTCTATTTTTTTTTTTTAGGTAAGAAGTGGATTTATTTAGAGAAACATACTCCACAGACAGAGTGTGGGCCATCGCAGAAGGTGAGAAAGGCACCAGGATATGGTGTTGTCAGGTTTTATAGTGGTGGGTAATTTTACAAGCTACTGAGTGGGAGAAGTATTCCAGCTATTTCAGGAAGGGGTGGGGATTTCAAAACACCCTCAATTCTAACCCAGCTTTGCCTCATGATTTACGCTGAACTTCCTCTTAGCCCAGAGAAGCAACATTCTTGGCTCCTCTGGTCTTAATACAACACTTTTCCTAATTCCAATTAAAGATAGTATAAGGACTGAAAAATGACAGTGTATATGGGATTTTATTATTAGCATATGAGCTTAAATTCGTTAAATAAAACAAATTCATACTGATTTAATGAAAAAGTATCACACTAACTTCCAACGGCAAAAGGGTTCTAACTCTTCATCACTGGCCAAACCCACTCGGTGGCCAAGTTTCACAGATGTATCTTCTCCTTGCTCCAGCCCCACAGTTGCCCCTCTAACTTAGATCTTCTCTATCAGTCATCTCATAACGCTCTGGTCCATGGTCTTCCTGACTTCATTGTCCCACCTCTTTAATCATTCTTTGTATCACTTTGTCCTTAATGAGTCTTCACAAATCATGGCCTTGACCAGATTACCACAAAACTCAAAATCCTAAAAAGCTCCTCCTGTGCACCACTGAATAAAGTGCAGAGTTCACAGATTCCATGTGAACGCATCTTTGCCAACCTTACCTCCAGGCACCTTCAGCTACAGCCAATTAGACAATCTGATACACTAATATGTCCCCATACCTTCCCTCCTCTAAGCCTTTGCTCTTACTGTCTCTTCTTCCTGGAATCCCACACCTACCTCCTCATTCCACCCCCAACATACACTCCTCCTGTGTCTCCTCCCTGGCAGCCCAAATCCTACAATCCTTCAAGATCTACCTCCTCCATCAGGGACTGGTTCCACCCCAGAAATTCCACAGTATTCTCCACCTGGCTAACTGCATTTAAAACATTCTACTACCTAGTTATTATCTTGCGTCTTATTTCCCTCTCCCTTCAATCTTCTGAAAAGTAGAGACAAAGTCTATATTTGCCTCCCATTCTCAATATAGCACCTATGATTTGCCTTTGGCATTCACTTGATAAATATTTATTGAATAAATAAACAAAAAAATGTATTGTGTCCTAATTTTCCAAAGTGATTTTTTGATTTTCCAAAGAATAAATTATTTTACTTAATCTCTGAAACAACCTAGTGCGGTAGGGTAAGGTAGAAATTGGAATTTCACCTTTAGAAATGAAAATAAAAAACAGAGTCTCAAAATGATGCAATGATTTCTCTTGAACCACATATCTTCTAGGTCCTCTGGTTCCCCAACAGGCTCCTCACCTGGACATCTACTGCTTCTGATGACGGCCAGAAAGGAGGTGCTTTCATATCCCCTCACAACAAATCCACTGTTTCTGAAGAATTAAGGCCAGAATGGCCTTAATTTTTCTTCCTTACGAGTGACCCATGGCAGAGTCATTAACATCACCATAATATTCTCAAGGCAACTCCTGAGGCTTGGGAGAAACATTTCTTACTACCCGTTTCTCCTCCCTATATCTAGCTACAAGTCTACCTTCTCAAAGGGAAAAAAAAAAAAAAAAAAAGTATCTTACCTCACGATTCAGCTATGCTGGGCAAATCCCTGACTTTTCTAAACATCAGATCTTCATTTTCAAAAAGAGAAGAACACTAGTACTACCTCATACTGTAGTTATGACGATAAAGATAATGCATAAAGTACTGGCACATCAAAAGATCTCAATTAAAAAGTTATTACAATTAATAATAATGAACAAAACCACAGAGAATCAAATTATACCACCTTCTTTGAAAGGCTTCATTTGTATTCCAGTACAGTCTATAATTGGGTGATGAGGAAACAGAAATTGGCCAAGTAAGAGCTTGAATAATTAAGTGGGGACCTTAGTTTTTTTGTTGTTCAAAATGAGGGTGTTGATCTTTTCCAGTCTAACATTCTATGTGCTAGGAAAGCATTCTAAGGCAATGCTTTTGTTTCTCCCACACAAATATCTGCCCTCTTCTGCAACCAAGCCCATCAGAGTACCCAATGTATGGGTACTTTTCTTAGTCCCTGTAATAGACTGAAATTATTCAAAGTTTTATCCTTAAAGAATTTAAACTTTGCTTTCATTTAAGCATTCAGGATCTTTATACTACCACTGAACTCACCCATGAGTCAATTAACTTTGGTGTTTTCCCAAAAGTAAACAATGATTATAAAACCTTCAATGTTTTGAATCTAAAAGTCAAAGGAATTACAGATGATGGCTTACTCTAATACCAAGAATTTACTTCAACATTTCATGATTCTAATTTTGATTATAATTCCCAAAGGAAGCACTGGATTAAGTTCTAATGTAGTTTCTCTAAAGAAGCCAGTTTAAGATAAGTTCCCATTTTAGTCTCTCAATTAGTGGAACTTTAAAATACCTTTTCCCTGGGATACAAATTAAGAACTTTGCTGAAAATGTAGAGCATTTGTATGAATCCAAACACAGATATTGTTTTCATGAAAAAAAAGGAAGCATAAGAGGGGTTAAAGATGATGCCTGCGGCCTAAGAAGACCAACTGAGCTGAAAGGGTCTGACAGCAGGATGTGGGTTATAATGCCTCTGAATGAAATCCTTTTGTGTGAGGGTCTCACAAAGGGCATCCAGGCAGGACTGTGTGTGTTTGGATTTAAATTAATCAACCAGTCAGTTCCACAATGCTAAGATTCCTCCTGTTTAACAGATTAAGGCAGGTTTACTGGCAGTTCCCAAATGATGTCAACAGCTTCTAAAAGGTCAAATGCAGCAACGCACACCAAATGTCCTAGAATAAAGAGCACCAATAACTCTTCCCTCTATAATCTGCTAGGTGTGACTTATTAAATGCAGTGGATTATCCCATTTTAATCAGCTGTCCTGGTATAAATTTTCTTTTTTTTCTTTCCCCAAAAAGCTGAAACACATTTATACATTTTAATGATATACATTTGAAAACTGCCTGTTTTATTCTATAGTATATCTGGTTAAAACAATATAAATAGCCCAGCTTCACCACCGCATCTTGCAAGGGGGTTGGGTGATGGGGCAGAAAGGCACAGAGGTGGAACTATTTTAGTCAATAGGGGCCAAGTACGACCAAAGCATTATCTGTGTTGTTAGCACAAACTCACAAAAAGAAAGTTATAGCTGCAACCACTGCCAAGTAAAAAATGCTCAAAAAACAGCATGTATATAAAAAGGAAGAACCCTGGCCAGGTGGAAGATTCCATATGGGTTCAAACTCATGGATTCTAGCCCTTCGGGAACTTCTTTAAAATCTCGTGTTTCACTGTTTTTCCCAAGCAGTAAAGGATTGAATGCATTCTTGTAAAATATTAATCATGCGTGTCTTGGGCACTGAGTCAAAAAGGAAAAGGGAAGAGAAGATAAGCCAAGGATACTAGAGTATAAGGTGCTCAGGACCAGCTCTTGTCTGACAATGCTGTAGAAACATTAACCGCTGGCCCTGGGACTCAAAGGAAGCTCCAAGAACCAACACAGCCCCCTGCCTCCCACTGACGTTCCTGACCTTCAACTGAGGAAGGGAAGGCATCGTGGCATAGGTTATTAGAGCACAGCATTGAGTCTAAATCCCAGCTCTGCCACCTCTAATCCCTGTGATCTTGGGCAAGCTACTTAAACTCCCTGATCATCACTTCTCTCAACTATAAAACTAAGGAAAGAATAATCATACCTCTGAAGGTTGTTCAGAGCACTCCTGTGAGCCAGGCACAGTTTGAGGTATCAGGAATACAGTGTGGAGTAAACCATACAAGGCCACTGATCTCAAGGAGCTTGCATTCTGGGTTGGGAGATAAAATAATAAACAATTAAATGAATAACATAATTTTATACGTATGGGAAAAGGCTCTGAAGAAACACATCATAGGATGACAAGATAAAAAACTGACTAGATGGAAGAATGACAGAGTTGTCAGAGAGAAACCTCAGTCTCAGTAGAAATGGCATTTGAACAAGGAGAAGGAGCAAGATGCACAAAATAAAAGGATAGAGCCTTCCAGGCATAGCGATCAGCAAGAACAAAGGTCCCAAGACAGAAATGAGCTCAGGATGTTCAAGGAACATGAGGAAGCCCAGTGTAACTGAAGGACAGTGAACAGTGAGCAGTAAGGGTAGACACCTACTAGACAGTTAACTGGAGTCAAGTAATAAGGTAATTCATGAACGGAGCTTGGGGTACAGAGCTGGAAATATAAATGTGGGAGTAACTTAACACAATTTTCTGCAAAGCACCCATCACAGTGCCTGAACATTATGATTATGGATAACCAATCTCTCCATTCCCACTTTTCCAAATAAGTAAATTGATATTTGCATTAGGGAGACTGTCAGCAAAATAGAAAAAAAGAAGGAAGACAGGTAGCATTGGATTCGCTCAGGGAAAACAAAGACGTTTTATGTTGAGTGCCAACTTCTACAAAATAGTAGGAGCTTCCTGCTGTTCTGAGTTGAGCAGGATTCTGAGGCCAGCTATGGCCTGTGTAACAATGTGTCTCATTACTTGCAAAATATATAAATGTAACAGATTTCCAAGGCTTTGGAATTGGCAGTTCTTGTTCACTATAGGTTTTAAAATTTTTTAATTTTGGTAATTATTTCTCAGAATAATAATGTGAATTAGATACCATCACTATCCCTATTTTATAGTTAAGAAATTTGAGGCTCAGAGAGAATAACTTATTTGCCCAAAGTGACCAGCCTTCCAATAGTTAAAACTGAGAACCAAATTTGGGTGTCTCTAACTCCTAAGACCATATTCCTACCTACTGTCATATACATGTGTAATTTTGCTAAATACGCTCCTTATTTGCATTCCCCCAACTGCACTTTAAGGGTCCTCCCAATGGGGCCTGGCTCCAGGATGGAATATCTTGTACCGTCATCACTCTAGCTCTGGCATGTTCTTTGGTTTCTAAATTCTCACGTCTCATTCGGAAGGAAAGCATCCAGGCACAATTCTTTCCTGTATTGATGTTGGTGGAAAACATCTTATTCGTTAAAATGCCAAACCCTATTTGATTTAGTGATTCGGTCATCTTATAAGCAAGCTGACAATTTTAGCAATGTCAGAATGCCAAATTATTTTAGCAATCACCTACCTATTATTCATCACCTATCCTATTTTTCAGCTGACAGGCGTCTCATCTAGCTGTATTTAAAAACACACACATAGGGACTTCCCTGGTGACACACTGGTTAAGAATCCACCTGCCAATGCAGGGGACATGGGTTCGATCCCTGGTCCGGGAAGATCCCACATGCTGTGGAGCAACTAAGCCCGTGCGCCACAACTACTGAGCCTGCTCTCTAGAGCCCACGAGCCACAACTACTGAGCCCGCGTGCTGCAACAACTGGAGGCTGCGCGCCTAGAGCCTGTGCTCTGCAACGAGAAGCCACCGCAATGAGAAGCCCGCGCACCACAACAAAGAGTAGCCCCCGCTCGTCACAACTAGAGAAAGTCCGCGCGCAGCAATGAAGACCCAATGCAGCCAAATAATAATAATAATAATTAATTAATTAATTAAAAAACACATACCTACACTAGCAAATTAAGTTAGTGCCACTGTTGTTATTGTTACCTCACCCACACAACAACATATTCATATACTTTGACTAAAGAATAGGAATTTTTTGGAGCTTAGTCCTAAGGAATAGGAATTTTATTATAACAGGATTCCAAGGCAATAAGAAGTAAAAACTCTTGTACAGCTTACAGACTTACCACGACATAGGCAGAAAAGCCAAAATATATTTAACCCTGAATTGCTTTGTCCTTTCCCTCCACCCCATGCTTTCTTTCCCTCCCATCTATTTTCTACGAGAGGGCCTCATAACAGGAGAATAGCATGCCATATACTACCTTGATTTGATTCCAGCAAACTAACCAGAATTTGAATTTTTATTAGCAAGAGCCATAGGCAAGAGCAATAATACACTATATCTATCACAGTGTTTAGTTTTATTCATGAACCCATGCTGGGTTAAGAAAAAAAGAAGAAAAGCTAACTTGAAAGCATTATTGAAAGATGGTTAACTCTCTAGCCACAAATGAGAATCACAAGCTACTTTGATGTGTGAGAATTTTTAGTGCCTAAATTTAAAGAAAGGACATCTATGATACAAGTTTAACCATTTAAAAAATTCCAATAATATATTTCTTTTGCATCTCGAAAAACCAGTAATTACCTAAGGGAATAAATAAATTAGAACTCAGCCTCAGAAATTAAGCCTTAAATGCAAAGCATACGAACAATGTTCCTCCCTCATCATATGGTTCAGTGGCAAAATGCCAGCTCTAATATGTTCAGTACGGGAAATATAACTCTTCATATTGTCATTTTCTCACAGTCATCACTCCACAAGGACTTTAGGCATTAACCAAACTGCATACACATCTTCACCTCAAAAATTCAACTAAGTATAAATCAGAGCATTACTCAATGTATAAACTATGTGGCACATGACTGCAAAGACTGTGATTGCACAAAAACTTGTGCCAATACTTGATTTGAAACTAACCTTGACAATGACCTAAAATCGCTAACCTTCGAACCCTAACCAATCTGTCACTTATATAGTGCATGCCATGGTCTACCTTCACACGACATTTGAGAATTATTATTCGGTATGTATAATTCTTAAAGGTTGTATGAAAATAGGCCATGGAATATACTGTGTAAGTTTCAAAAGAAAATGGAAATTACTAAGGAGAAAAGTGAGTGGATTAAAATGTGTGATTTTTCATAACAATGGTCCAAAGATATGGGAAAGGTGGAAAGTTGACACCACGTACTTCGTGTGGCTTTTAACTTATAAATTTATTACATCTGATATTATTTATTAAAATACTTGTATTTACCAATCTGAATACATTTAAACAGTCTTCAAACCTAAATGCTGGAACATCACAATTTTCTCTTCTCTCTCTTACCAAACTGACATGTCTCCATCAATAACTACTTGGAAAAATATTCAAGGCAATCTCAAAAAGAATTACTGTGCTTCATTATGCAAAACAAAAACGCAGCTTTTAAAAAGTACTCTGTCTGACATTCAGTTCTGTATGCTGCTACAGCAGGTCAAAAGCCATTAGCCACCTACTGAAAATTCATACTAGGAAATAATATGTCCTTCAAAATTATTTCACATACAGTAATCTCAAAGTAAAATGGGTGAGGTTATATTCTAAATGTTTAAAAATGTGATGCCTCAAAAAGAAATATACTCACCATGTCAGAAATTAATGTGAACATAGATTTAATAATGGTCATATAATTTAGAACACTCACCTTAGATAAACAAAGTACTGTGTCTGCTATGAGAGAAATGACTACATAAAATAACCAACAACCTCAACACTGTATGGTTATTATACTCTCCTTTTCCAATAAAAGTAACAGACTCAATATGATTCCTCGGACACTTAGGATATTCTCACTATTCAACAGTCTTCTGGGGACTGACCCAACAGTCCTCTTGTATCTTTAAGACATTCTACAAATCTATTTGGGCAGAAGAAGCAAAACAGGAGCCCCTGTCCTACTGGACATTAAAAAGAATTCACAAGTCTATGTTATTTAACATTTTGAAACTTGGCACTGAAGTCTATGGTTTTCTATGGTTTTTCTGCTAATAGATTCTATTAGCAATTATTAGCTAATTGGCCACTTGGCACTTTGTACAACCAGGTACGGAGCTAAGTGCTTGACACATCTTAATGCATTTAATCCTCATAACAACTTTATGATGTAGATAATATCCTATTGCCATCTTACAAGTAAGGAAACCAAGGCACCAAGAGGTTAAGTAATTTGCTCATAGTTATACAGATAGCAGGTGGCTACTTCTCAATGAGGGAGACATAGTTTATAGAATGTGAGGTCCCAAATAGGATGAGGAAACCAAGGGAAAGAAACTGAAAAAGGCAAAAGTACAAGGGGAGTCAATGATAGGATGGAGAAATGCTTTCTCTTTCACTATTTTCTGTAATCTTAGCTGGCTGACTATGGTGCTTAATAAACAAAAATAAAAAGGTAACTTAATCGTAACCCAGTTTTCAAGAGCAAAGGTGACTCCTACTTAAAACCTAGGAAGCTCAAATTTTCTTGCCTTACTTAAAAGATGGATTTCTGCTGTGTGGAACTGCAAACACCCAATCTCACTGCCCAAGCTCTGAGATAACATCTGGTGGATAAATACACATTTTGGTGCCATGTCAGATTTATATTCACAGGCTGTAGGGGCAGAGATGGGTCTATAAGAGCCCTAGACTATTCACCTATAAACCTGGTTCCTAACATGGATCCAGGGCAACCCCTGATGACTGATCTCCTGAAGGGTCAGTGGGGTAACAGACAATTAGTTCTAGAGGTTCCACCTCTCATGGACTTCAGCCAACCTAAACCTATTTATAGAAATCTTGAACTGGCTCCCCAATATAGTGCCACTGTCTCTTCCAGGGGCCCTATTCCAAAATCTATCATCAGATCACAGGAGTTTTTTGTTGACACCATTGGGTATTTGGATTTTGTTTGATTATGTAATAAAAAGACATTTCTCCCTTAAAAACAATACTGCAGGCCTCTAAATCTCCAAGTATAAATTAAACAAAATAACTCCTGGTTAATAAAATATGAATTCAAACAAAATGCTTCTGTTGAAATGGAGTATCTAAAATATTTCTGGAAAAAATTCACTAATCCCACTGATAATAAGGTTGGAAAAGATTCCCTTTTCCACACCCAACCCAAAGGAAATTGAATCCCTGCTTTAACTGGAGACTGTTGCTATTTGTCTTATGGGTAAAGGCCAAATTATGCGTATTTTTGGGACTTCGGTCAAGAATCAAGGTCAGTCACCAGATTTTCTCCCGTATCAACAACATAGCGGCAGCATGAATACAGATGTTCCTTATCCCTTTCACCATGATTTTTCAAACTCAGTTTTCCCTCTCAGAGCAGCTAAGATTTCTTCGTTTGTCAAAAGGATAGCCATTAAGAAAATTACTTAGCTAATAAACAAGGAAATTAGCTAGCAGGCCTGATACAAAACAGATAGTAGCAACACTAACAGTAATTTGTACACACAAAGTAAGGCAGCAAGAGTGGCTCTGATAAGCACTCTGAAACTGCAAGTGGTACTCAAAAAACTGAGTGTCACTAGTACTAGGGGTCAGACAGCAGTTGTAAACTTTTCTCCTTGTCTCACTTGGTTCCCCCAAAAATCTCAATTAGTTCTGAGTTTTATCAAAGTATGTGAAGAGAAAGAAAGCAGCAGAAAGAAAGCAGCAGAAAAGAGGAAACAGGGAAAGTATCTGGGCAGGATAACTCTTCTCCCTCTCCAACCACTTTTCTGTATCTTCTTTTGTCAATGTTTGAAGGAACCAGCTAAACACTTGTTTAATTTTGAGAAAAGCTACATAACCTAAATAAACAACACAATGGAAATAGGACTTGTGAACCCCATGAAGGATGGTGCCAGATTTTGAAGCACATGATTATCAAGCAAAATGATAAGGGCAGAATGTTTATATTTACATTTTACGTGATCAATAGATATGTATTTTTAAAGCTAACAATCTTTAATTTTTTTTTTTTTTTGCTTTTAACTTGTATACAATTGGGTTTCTATCCCCTACAGTAACTGATTATGGAATAAACAGTTGAAGAGTAAAAAAATATTATACACTCAATTTTTGGGTGGGGAAATTGTAAATTTTACTAAATTTCATATTTCATCAAAATGTCTTCAGTTCTCTACAAAAATTAAACTTTTCCTAAAAGTCTACATTGATATCTTCTCTCTGATTTTAAAACAGGAAGCTTCCCTGATTTAATCACTTCTTACAAAATGCTTGAAATGCTTTATTCAACCCTGGGTTGAATAATTCCTCCCTTCAGTTGGTCAGAAATGTATCTAAATCAATAAGAATCTACTTCTGCCAATTCATTCCAGGAAAACATTCATTTCCACCTGCCCAAATCACACCTCCGCTCCAGGCTGACCCTTCCTGACCTTCACTGAGATGATGTCTTGCCTCCCCCTCTCACCTCCATGTTACCCGGTCATCATAGGGCTGCATGACCCTCAATACACCAGAAATAGAAGAAAACCAGTAACAGTAATTCATGTTTAAATGATCATTTAAATTAGCTTTACAAAATAGAGTCTCAAGTGGTAACTGGCCAAGGATAAATAAACCACTTCATGTACATTCTGAATATGGGGAGATATATATATATATATATATATATATGTATAGCTGATTCACTTTGTTACAAAGCAGAAACTAACACACCATTGTAAAGCAATTATACTCCAATAAAGATGCTTAAAAAAAAAGGAAACCAAAAAATAAATAAAATTAAAAAATAAATAAAAATGGGGAAAAAAATTCAAAAGTATTAAATAAGTAATGAATTTTAGTTAAAGTTCCCCTAGAGATCAGTGAGTATATGAATATTTTTAATGAATTTTAAAAAAGAAAGAAATGGGTCTTTAAATTGTTAAGGCAGAAATTCTCAGGTAAATATAATACAACACATTCAATATGTTTCACATATTGCTGAATTTTTAAGTTTTAAGTTCAAAATGTAAAAATTATCGGCTCTAACTCTAATCACTTTACAAAATTGATAAATTAATTTTGTATATAAATCTAGGATAAAAGTGTTCCTATAATTACTTAATTCATCTAATATTTTCAAAATTCTTTTAAAATCTTTTACTAGTTCAGTTTTTTAAATGAGGAAGGATATTACTATATTACTTAAATAAAATGAGCTTTAAAATAAAACCACTACTTATGTACTTAATATATTGAAGTATATTAATATATATGTATATAACATACTTAAAATACTGCACTAACCAACTTTTTAAAAGATTTTCCAATAGTTTCACAATTTTTTAAATTTCCATTTACAAAAAGCTTTTGATTTAAGCATTAAAATCAGAAACACCTAGACACTTCATATATATTTAAATATGTATCTATGTGTTTTTTCTAGGAATTTTAAAAGCAAACAAGCAGGTGTTCTAGAAAAAATTCACAAGTTCAGGTAAGTTATCTTAAATAATTTTAAGAGGAAGAAAGGAAAAATAGATCTAAGACATTATTTTAGTGTAGAAAGAAAAAAATGTATGTATTCTGTTCCTATGAGGACCAAGACTCCTAACCGACCATGATGCCAAAGGGGAGATTTTTTTTTAGAGAAAAAAAAAATTATCTCCATGTTACTTGATTAAAGCTAAACTCGACTTGGCAGAACTCTTATCTGCTACTGGAGACTTTTGTGTTACCTTTTTTTATCTAAGATGGCTAAAGAAAGCATATTTCCTACTCACAATCAAACTATCAGCCAGTATGAGATTACCATAAGCCTCAAAAACTGTGAACCTGTATTCTGATTTGCACGAAGAATGAACCAATGGTAATTACGTGCTACAAATTCTTCACTTGACAAAATTATGGTTTGTAGAGCTCCTTTAGATAGGGAGCACCTCAAGTGTATTTAAAAGAGATTTCAAATTACTAAATTTGCCATAAAATTATGTTAGTATACTGCCCCCTTCCAACTCTTCATAATGCCAGTCAATGGCAAATGGGTGACCATGTATCATATTGTTTTTGAAAGCTTATGCAAGCCAAGAGATCTTAATAATCAATTGTTTGGTAAACAGATAAAAAGGCTTGTGCATTTGTCAGGTGTCTTTTATACAAATACATTCATTTCCTGGAACCTGGTAAATTCTTGAAAGTAACCTTATAGTCTCTTCACATGCCTTTTATCACTATTGAATTGGAGAGTAATTTATGACAATAAAGATTTCATTTACCTTTAATGTTTTTCTCAATGATTTTGGCATTACTTGTGCCACCTCCCATATGTTTTAACATAAACACAGACCCACATATATACACACATCAATGTTAACTTTGATATATCTGAAGTGAATTTCCTAAATTCCATAATACTATGTATAAATATAAACTATAACTCCAAAACAGCAAATGGTTGTAATCTTCATTCATGGAAAAAAGGGCCAGAGAGTTGCTCAAATACTTTGCTGTAAGAAATACTCGATAATCAATTTCTTATTATCTTCCTTATTAGGATGGGGAAAACTTCTCTCAATGTTTGCATATTGCTCAGTAAAAATGTCAACTGCTGCTGAGTTTCAGCAATACTTGGTTTAATGGAGCACACCCAAATGGAAGTGTTCACTACAGCTACACTTTCCTTCGAGAGAAACGCCTAGCATATCCTAGATAAAACCCTAGAGACAAGTTATCTGGTTACGGATCATAAAACTGAATGCTTTACAACTAATTGACAGGGTAAGTTTTTCTCACCTGAGGTTGGAGGAAGGTAATTTACCTTATCTATCTTGTATTCAGAAACAAACCCCAAATAGAGTTAAGTAGTCTATCTCAAAGGTTTCTGTTGGTTTTTTTGTTTGTTTGTTTTTTTCCTTGGTAATACTTGGCAAAATGTTGAAAACAGAAAAATCCACTGGGGAAAAAGCAGTTGCAAAAGAAACTACATACAGCCAGGTTAATGTCTTTAACACATAAATACATCTCACAAATAGAAAAAAGGAACACATCAGATTAACCATGACATGAAGAAATACATATGCTAAAAAATCATATACAAATGCTCACCACCAATGCAAATTAAAATAAATGATTACAGTTCTCCACTTCTCAAATTGGTGTTAACAAAAGCCCTAATTCTGGGATGGGCAATGGGTGTTCTGATACAGACCACTAGAAAAGTATAAACCTGCACAGTCTTTCTGTGCAGGACAACTTGACACACATATATCAAACGCCTTTGAAAATGTTCATATCTTTTTACTTAATTTTTATCCTAGAGATTTATTCTTAAAAAATAAAGAGATAGGGAAAAGATTAATCTCAATGTTCATATCTTTTTACTTAATTTTTATCCTAGAGATTTATTCTTAAAAAATAGAGATAGGGAAAAGATTAATCTAAAAGTATTTTCATCATAGTGTCATTTATAATAGCAAAAAAAGAAGAATATTCTAAAATCCTAGTAATAGAGGATTGGTGCAGGCATAAAATCAAAGGAAATACAGCTACTTAGAAGGCAGCTGTGAAAGAATATTTAGGGATATGAGCAAATGTTACTATTTAATGCTCAGTGAAAAAATATGCAGGTTATAAAATAGAATAATCATTACAATCCTAATTTTATGTCTCCCAGTTTTGTGTCTCTGTTTGTTAATGTGTGTGCACATATGCATGGACAGAACAGTAGAACTGCTGACACACAAACAAATGGTATCAGTGCCTATCTCTGTGTGGTAAAATAATGGGTAATTTTTTTTTTTTTGGCTGCACCACATGGCTTGTGGAACCTCAGTTCCCCGACCAGGGATTGAACCCGGGCCACAGCAGCGAAAGCCCAGAATCCTAACCACTGGACCACCAGGGAACTCCCAATAATGGGTAATTTTTAAAATACGACAGAGCTTTTTTTTGCATTAGCCAATATTCCATAATGAACAGATATAATTCAAGAAACAATGGGGGGAAAACATAGTTACTCACAAAAATAAAACTGTATAACCTCTTTTACAAGTGATACTCAGTTTCTGATAACTAGAATAACACTGTTCAGAATAATGAAAATAATGTTCCTATAAGAGGCTTAAAATAGACTCTGTCCACAGAAATGAAGAGAGTGGCATCACTTCTCCGCCTGGCAAAAGCAGCCAACTGAAACAGCGTTAGGTAACCTAATACCACACTGTTTAGATAGGTTTTCCACACCACCACTTGGATTCCAGGATAAGAGTCAAATTATCCTCATAAGAACCAGAGGGTTAGATGAAGAAGCTACTGTCTGGGACTTCCCTGGCGGTCCAGTGGTTAAGACTCCATGCTTCCAACGCAGGGGGGCGTGTGTTCAATCCCTGGTCAAGGCACTAAGATCCCACATGCCACGGGGGTGCAGCCGAAAAGATAAAAAAATAAATAAATAAAAATAAAATATTAAAAAAAAAGAAGCTACTGTCTTAGTAAAATAAGCATGAAGATGGCCATGAGATCCACCATGATCTTTGTACAGCTATAAAACGGGGATAATAGCACTAGCTATCCTAGAGGCAGTCTTTCGGGCAAATAACTGCTCATTTCTTGAGATCACATCAATATTGCTTTTATATCAACAACAAAAATTCGTGGCATATTTTATAATAACTAAGATACATTAGTTCCCATAATCTAGTATATCTATACTACATTTTTGATTGCCTGTATTTTAAAGGTTATATTTGCTACCTGTTCACTGAGCTTATAAGCTTACCGAGTTACAGTTAAGCTGATTATTTTGCACATGATGCTATAACTATAATTTCCTGAATAAACAAATATCAATCAACAAATATTTATTGAGCATCTTCCATGCTCCAAGAGTTATGTCAAGTACTGAAAGACAATATTTTTAAATATGAGCAAATCATTCCCCAGATCACATACAAGATAAGGAAAATGTGTTTTTCCCAAATTTAGTCTAATGATGACTACTGAATATTTATGAATATGAGTAGTTAGCTAACCCTTATATTTGTCTCATTAGTTTGTTCTCTAACTGGAAGCATTTTATTACTTTATATTACCATTTTAGTAAGCTTTGTTTTCTTTAGTGCAGTAAAATATACATAACATAAATGTACCTTTTTAACCATTTTTAGGTGTACAGTTCAGTTGAATTAAATACATTCACACTGTCATGCAACCATCACCACCACCCATCTTCAGAACTTTTTCATCTTCTAAAACTAAAACTCTGTACCCATTAAACAACTTTCCCCATCCTCCACCCCCACCCACCCACCCTTGGCAACCACCATTTTATTTTCTATCTTTATGAAGTTGACCACTCCAGGTACCTCGTGTAAGCGGGATCATGCAATATTTGTCCTTTTGTGTCTGGCTTATTTCGCTTAGCACAATGTCTTCAAGATTCATCCATGTTGTAGCATGTGTCAGAATTTCATTCCTTCTTAATACTTAGTAATAGTTCACTGTCTGTATATACCACACTTTGTTTATCCATTCAACCGTGGATGGACATTTGGGTTATTTACACCTTTTGGCTTTTGTGAATATCGCTGCTATGAAAATTGGTGTACAAATACCCATTCAAGTACTTGCTTCCAAATTGTTTGAGAATATACCCAGAAGTATAGAAGTGGAATTGCTAGATAAGTTTTGCTTTTAAAAGTACCAACTTTCAATAAACGTGTTTCTTGAGTTTTTAAAAATCAATATCATCAAATTCAGTCTCTAGACTGAATTTTTAGCAGCAAAACAGCTGTTTTATTTCATTGTATGCTTCAAAGGCCCAAGTTAAAAATAAAAATACTTTTCATACCTATGACTTGAAGGTGAATCTCCCAATAATTCCAGTGTTAGCCAACTTCCCTCTAGCAAAGCGCATCGCCCTTCAGTAATGTCGTCTATAAATATTCTTCCTGTTTCCCCACACCTTCTAGCCTCTGCCCCTGAGTGTCAACCATCAGGGCACTTAACCACCAAACCATTATGTTCTTGTAGCTGATATGTTCCCCTCCAGCTATTCACACATTCTTATCTCACACATCCTGATTAACACATACTTGTTTTAATAATGCCACCACAATGCTCTCAAGTTTTCTGTTAAAAGTTACTTAATTGGAAGAATTCCAGCCAAATGAAATAAAACAAAGCTGTATGTTTCAGATAAAATTATGAGCCTCTCTCAACACAATATCTGATTTCATACCATCATAAAAACCAGACGTAACACAGCCCATAATGCAGATATTATCATCTGTTACTCAGTCGTGTTACAAAAGAATTCCACCTTATTTTTTAAAATTCATATGAAGGATTCCACTCACACTAATATATGAGTAGTTTTTTAAAAGTATGTAAATATCAATAAGGCATTTCATTGCTGTTGTGAGTAGAGAAATCATCTATAGATGCAAAGCCACCATTTTTGAATCCCTAACTGTGAATTACTGACCACTTGAAAAGAGAAATGTAGTTCCTATCAAAAAGAAAAAGTTATTATGCCTTGCATGCAATCCATAACTTTATGACACCAGTGGCATGATGAAGTTATTAAAGTTTTTCTGACAAAGTAAAGACCATAATAACTCACTGCCACCTTCATCAAAGCTAGTGAGTTATGGAGTATATGAAGGGTAATTACCCTTTAAGTAAAGTATGTGGGCGGTTTCTTATTATAAATTTTTATCTTTAATACATAAATTTCCACATTTTGTTAACAATTTAGGCTGAATTATGTGATTAAATTATAAAAGAAAATTACTTCGTATCTGTTCATTTCTCATCTAAGACATCAAACATATGATTTCTGTTACTAGGGTCCAGTGATTTGTTTGAAGTCAATCAGAGCTGTGGAAGTACAAATTAACTGAAATAGGACTTACCTCAAGTATTTTTTTTTAATTTTTTATTTTATAGTGGAGTATAGCTGATTAACAATGTTGTGATAGTTTCAGGTGCACAGCAAACCCTCAAGTATTTTTATAGTGAGAAAGAGCAAAAGATTTTTCACAGATGTGATATAATTTTAGTTCTTAAACCAAAAGTTAATGTATCTATTTTGCCTACTGCCAATGATGATAGTAGCAACTATCTATATATAGTTATATATATATATATATCTATATATAGTTGAAATGTCTATATATATGTATCATTTAATAAATCCTGATTTATGCACTTACTATACATGCTAAATCATGACTTAGAGAATTCCAATTTCTTAGGTGGGGAGCTACAAATAGATACTGGAAATACCCAGTATTTAAGAGAATACCCAATATTAATATTTATCTATGTAAAGCCCGACATTTGCATTCATTCACTAAGGGACCCACACCTCTAAAATTGCTACTGGCCCCCATCCATATCATGAAATATGGATTTCCTTGATGAGAGTTGCACAACAGTTTCCTTCCAGGAGAAAAGCTGATTGGGGTCTTGTCAGAGCTGATGTTAGACACTTGTACCATAAAGTGGCATATTTTCAATATCTTTTTCTGACCGTAGGAAGTTTGTCCCAAATGTGGACCATTCCCAGAACACAAAAACTCCAAGTAGCACAGGAGAGTGTTAGATATATTTAGAACCTGCCTGGACATATGCCCAAGTTACAAGAGTTCTGTGGATCTGACAGGGCCTAGACATGGTAACCTGAATTACATCTATCCCTCTGCTGCCAGTTCCCAACCCCTATTGAAATAGGTTGAAAAATGTGGATTGTACCACTACTTTGAGGAGGATAAGAAAAATGTTAAAGATGAAGCATTTCTCCTTGGCCTTTACACCAGCATAATGATTTCTAAACTAAGGGAAGATTTTAAATGAAATTCAGATCATTATAATTCAAGAGTGGTGAGGAACAGCCTTAATTTACAAATCTCAGATGCTGCCAGAGGCACTGCCTTCTTCTCATTGTACTGTAAGGGTCAAATGTATCCTGTGGGAATTACCATTGTTATTACTAATTATAATCACACGTTGCTTGGTAGCTTTCCTTTATATAATTTTTGACACAGAAACTGTTACGATATATTCTTAACCTTTACACTATGCATCAAAAGAGTAATAATTTACTTATTCCTGTTCAGAGTAAATTATTGACTTGCTACTGACTATGCTCAGAATGAGGATTAATGAAACACGATTTAAAATCGTAAAGAATTTGGAGCCCAGTTCCTCCTAACCCTCAACTTTAAGCCAAAAATCCAGAACGTGTCTAAATTAAAACGTACATTTTAATTTCTATGTGTTTAGAAACTTCTATATGTTTTTGGTACATATCTACATTTTCTCCATAAATGATTCAGAATTTAATTCCTAGAAATCTGCTGGTTTGTAATCTTTCCCTTCCATGTTCAGAAGTTCATAAAGCTGACAAAAATAACATAAGAAAGACTCAGAAACTATCAATAGCAACAATTTAGAAAATAAGACTAAGTAGAGACTGAGAAAAATTGTTTCCAATATTAATAAGAGCTTACATTTACAGATTACTAACTAAATGCTAACCACTTTTCAAAGTACTTTTACAGGTATTTACTCATTCAATGCTTACAAAAAACCCTGTAACATGGGTAATATCAAGTTAGCCATTTTGTAGATGAGGAAACCAAAGCACATGGAGTTTAAGTAACGTGTCCCAAGTCAGACCTCCTCTAAGTGAATGGAACTCAGCTGGCTCCAGAACCAACAGGCTTAATCATGACACAAAAACTCCCTCCTTTAACAGTTGCAGTGAGAGATTTATTCTTGTTTTTTCCAGTTCAATTCTTTCTCTGAAAATGAATGTTTGGTGTACACCTGACACAAGAATGTAAAGTAAGTTTATAAAATGTAACTTTTCTTTTATTATAATTTTGCTAACGTATTCTACAGATTCTATTAATTACTACAAATAACTTCATATAAATGATCCAAATATAAGAGATTATAGACTCTGAAATTCATCACCTTTGGCTCAATCTGAAATGAAGTGGACATGTTTAAAAATAAATTATTTAGTGCATATATAACCATTAGAATGAATGGTTTTAACATGTAAGTACCATAGTGAGAATTCCCAATGCCATACCCCCATCTCCATTTGCTTTCAAAGTTCTAGAACCAAATTTTCAACTAGGCAAGACATCTCCTGAATGCTTCAGGGCACCTCATGTTCAATACTTTTATCACTTCCCCAAGCTTACACTTTCTAAAGATATTCCTGCCTTATTTAATAACATGGCTTAATCCACTCAGAAAGAAACGTATACTTTCTTTGACCAAGTTCTCTCCTTCAACCTCAATTCAATCATTCAATCACAAAATTCCACCAATTCTGTGTCTGAAATATCTCCTGATCTATCACCTCCCTTCATTCCTCTATTCACTGCTCTGGTTCTTAGCCCCATCTTCCCACACCCACGATCCTATAAAGATAGCAGCTTCTAACAGGTTGCCTTATCCTCTGGTTTGTTCCTTAAGTTCCCCACATATCTAGCAGAATTATCTTTTAAAACACAATTTTTTAGAAGCTTTTAACAGTTTCCAGTTGTTTATCACAAAGGTTTCAAACTTTAAAGTACGTTAGGGCTTGTTAAAACAAACACAGATTGCTGGGGGGATATCTCCAACTTTCCAATTCAACAGGACTGGGAGGGGGCCCAAGAATCGGCATTTCCTACAAGTTCCTAAGTGGTGCTACTGCTACTGAGCCAGAGAACACACTTTAGCTTCTCAACTGATGTTGTGCATTAAAATTACTTGGGGAAGTTGTATAAAATACCCTGCCACACCCCAAACCAATTATCAATACATACAGGCACAGGTTTGGTTTTTTCTTTTCAATCCTCCAGGTAATTCTGGTTTGCAGACAGTATTATATACTCGAAATTTGCTAAGAGGGTAGGTAAGTGTTCTCACCACACATGAAAAATGGTAACCAAATGTGGTGACGGATATGCTCATTAACTTGACTGTGGTAATGATTTCACAACGTATACATACAGGAAAACATCAAGTTATAGACCTTAAACATACAATTTTTATTTGTCAATTATACCTCAATAAAGCTGAAATAAAGCCAAATTTAACCAGGTGTCTTCTATTTTCATTTTCTAAATCTGGCAGGCCTACCCACATTTTCAATTCAAACTGGGCCCTACAAAATGTGTAACCAATCCTGATCATGACAACAGATTTAAATATTCATTTCATAAGGCAAATGGATGAACTGAGTAATAAATGTCATCGGCTAAGATTATACTGAATGAAAAACTTTCTTGCTTTTTATTTGAGCATCATCCTTCCCTGCCCTCACACCCCCCACACAAACACACCCTGATGTACAACTTTCCTGCCAAGTCTCCATCTGCGAGGTGTAAAAATGGTACTGCCAACTAGGAAATAAAAACTTGGAAATGGAGACCCATTAGAGTTTCAGATACAACCAAACATTATGATGAGAATAACAGAAAGAAAGAAAACTTAAAAAAGAAACATTTTTCACAAGAGCACAATTTCTTAAAAATAAGAGTTAAGTGGAAAAAAGAAGAGTTAAGTGGAAAAAAGAAGCCATGTTGCCTGTGCCAATATCACCAGTAAAATATAAAATTAGAGACAGAGAGCAAGCGCTGGGAATACAGAACTTAATTGATTCTGCCTTTTCTCCTACCTGAAATTTAAAAACCTAATATTGACTTCGGAAATATTTCTAAACCCTGTGATGCTATTTTCATTTTTAAATATTATGTGTGAAAGGTTTGCATCCACTTCTCAATAAATATAGATGTTTTTCCTTCAAGTGTCTTGCTAAAATAAGGGCTGGATTTTTTTTCTTTCTTCTTTATAGCTTTCAATCATATATATTATTTGGGTCTACTTCAAACTCGTTGTGCAATAAAGGATTTCAAAATCTTCTCTCCTTCCTCAGGGGGAATAAAGAACGGTAAAACAAACAAGGCAAATGACTTTATATAATATCCTTTCATTTCAGATCCTGGTTCCTTGCTACGAACTTCATGCCAGAGGTTCTGCTTTACTGTGCTTCAGATATGGACAAGATGAAAGAAGCTCTTACATCCATAAGGAGCAAGTTCACCTTTGGTATAAATATTGGAGAACAGTGAAGAATGATTTAATCTTTGAAGAAAATATAATGTGCTCTGAAAGTGTTCAGGTTTGAAATTCTCCAAATGTTTAGCTCTCAAGAATGTCAATTTCACAAGCAAGCTATAACAGCAATCTGTCCTTCATCAGTTCAATGCTTAAGGCTTAAAGCAAGTATACTAGAGCAGACTAGGTAGCAGACAAGAGCATGGACATGGGCAACAGACTGCATGGCTTCAGAGCCCAGCTCAGCCACTTATGAACTCTATGACCTTGAGCAAGTTTCTTAGACTCTTGGTACCTCGTCCACATAAGGTGGATGATAATAACAGCGTCTATTTAATACAGTTGTTGTAAGCATTAAAAGGTTCAGTTCGTAGAACAATGCCTAGTCCACCAAAGCACCACAAAAGTATTGTTATTACATTAGTATTAAAAACATTTCTGGGGGCTTCCCTGGTGGCGCAGTGGTTGAGAGTCTGCCTGCCAATGCAGGGGACACAGGTTCATGCCCTGGTCCGGGAAGATCCCACATGCCGCGGAGCGGCTGGGCCCATGAGCCATGGCCGCTGAGCCTGCGCGTACGGAGCCTGTGCTCCGCAACGGGAGAGGCCACAACAATGAGAGGCCCGCGTATCACCAAAAAAAAAAAAAAAAAAAAAAAAAAACATTTCTGGGTTCAATCTATGAATGCAAGACCCACTATATAATAGCTACCCATCTCACTTATTTTTCCTGGCATACATAATGGAGACCAAGATTTTAAAGAAAACCGTTATTTTGTCTTTTATTTCCTATCAAGAGTCGGTGCTTGCAGAAAGCTAAAACTATTTTACAAATACCTGGTTGAGAGGCTTCGTAATGTACGGGGTGGGGGGTGCCCAAGACATGGATTAAAGTCCTGGTTCACAGTTAAGCTGTGACTGTACTTTAGCATTTACTGCTTTTCTCATCTGTAAAATGAGAAGGGACCCATTGAATTTCTAATATTTCTTGCACACCTAGAATTCTGATTTTGTAACCTTTAACATTAATGTCAAACTTGTCAAAAAGGAATTTGGTGAACTCCTACTTTATAAGTATAAAAGGGCCTTCCCGGGGCAGTTTTTCTTGAAATTTTCATTCCCTACACTCTCATACTACAAAATTTACCATCCTATGCTGTACATACTTCCCACCCCTCCAAAGCCAGACAGTAAAATAATTCCAATGTTAAACGGCCAGAAAAACAAGAATGAAGAATTAGCAAAAGTGTCCATTACTAGCAGAGCCTGGCAGAAAAATTAATAATACCTATTAGTGTGGTATGCAATGTTTTTATGCATATTAATGAATATTACAGCATCCTAAATTCACATTTTTGGAGCTGGTAAAGACCTCAGAGTGGTGTTTCTCAATCTGGGCAAGTTTACCCCCCAGGAGACATGTGGTAATGTCTGAAGTCATTTTTGGCTATCACAACTAGGTGAGTGCACTGGCACCAAATGAGTAGAAGCCAGAGAAGCTGCTAAACATCCTCCACTGCAAAGGACAGACCCCACAACAAAGAATTCCCTAATTCAAAATGTTTAAAGTGCTGATGTTGAGAATGAAGCACTGTACCACATTCTACTCAACTTTCAAACATCCCATGAGCCACACAGATGATAAACTTGTTTATGATTACCTAAGCCTAGAATCTAATTCCATTTTGCATACAAACACAGAGAATTTTTTGCACGGTTTTAAAACTTCTATGTTTAGAAATGAAATTGTGTAAATCAAGAGAAGATGGTTATTTTGTTTGATTTGGAACTTCTCCAAGAGTTGCTCATCATTCTGGAAAAACAACCAACACCACCACCATTCGCAGTATTTGAGTGGCCAATGCGACAAAAATCAATCGGCATTCGTAGCCTTCACATACACTGTTATTCTACATATAGGCACAAGCTTCTGAATAATTCATTATGTCTTCCCATGTAATCATAACTAAACATTTACATATTAGAACACATATTTTATTGTAAAGTACTTGATTTGTATTGCTCTTTTATGTTAGAGATTTTATATATAAATATTTTTTTAACTATGCATGTAGGCAGGTTATATTATATATGAATTTCATTTCATGGTAGTAAAGAGGGTACTACAAAACATATGCTATAAAGAAGAGGCAATGGGGGCTTCCCTGGTGGCGCAGTGGTTGAGAACCCGCCTGCTGATGCAGGGGACACGGGTTCGTGCCCCGGTCCGGGAAGATCCCACGTGCCGCGGAGCGGCTGGGCCCGTGAGCCGTGGCCGCTGAGCCTGCGCGTCCGGAGCCTGTGCTCCGCAATGGGAGAGGCCACAACAGTGGGAGGCCTGCGTACCGCAAAAAAAAAAAAAAAAAAAAAAGAAGAGGCAATGGATCCAATAGAGTGGGGAATCTTTGCTTTACAGATTACTTCATTCAATTCCTTCACTTTATGTTAGTCAAGCTGGAGGCCCAGAGAGGAGCCCAGGGTCTTCTGATGGCAGGTTCAGGGGGTTTCCACAACAGGTCATTCTCTTCTATCCTGATCTTAGATCCATGCTGTCAATACATCTGAGTTCTAGGGACTGCTCCATTCAAGTTCACACAAAATATTCCCTCCAAACACACAAACCTGACCTGTACAGCATCAGTACATAAAATATTACCATGGGAACCATGACAAGGGCAAACTGAGGAAATTGTCATCGCCAACCCATAGGAAAGCTAAGCTTCATTCATTGGGTTGTTTGTCTATGCCATTTTCCATGTAAAAACAAAATGAAGAAAAATGAGAATGACTCATTTCAGAGGTTTCTAATTTGGCAAGATTAAATTACCACAGGTCTAGAATTTCCTCTGGAACAAAATGCCACAGACCAGGCTTTTGAAGGAAACAAAAACAACAATCTACTTGAGCAGTCCCATAACTCACTGTATCCATTCATATGGGGTCCGGTTTTCATTGCACTCTAAATGCCTGGGAGACCAAATGCCTGTTTTGATTACTCTGACTCCTTAATATGATTTTTGGTAATATAACAATCTCCTTCCTGAAACCTTAATTTTCCCTCTTGTTTACTTGTGATGCAAACACTAATTGAGTGTTTCTTGTTTAAAACACTGTACAGAATGCTCTAGGGAATTATAAAGTAGAGGACAAACTGTCTGCCTTTGACAACGTTACCACCTAAAAAAGGAGACAACAAATATAAACATATAAACACAAGTAGAGGGTAAAATCAAGGAGATGTCAGAAGAGCAATATGCAAGTATTAAAGGGGAAGACAAATCAAATCTTAAAAAACAACAACAAAACCCATGTGGGAAGCTGAGTAGCTGAAAGGCAATCCTCCCAAGTCTTCTTTTTAATTTTCTGTGATACAGGTTCTCTCCTTTGAACTTGTTCTATCTAGTGGGGGGTCCAAGAGGTACTCCTGGATACTTCATCACATCTTCTTGTGTAATTGTAACTAAGCATTTACATAATGAAATATTATTTTGTTATAAACTCCTTGATTTGTATTGCTCTTCTATATTACAGTGGGGTATATATATATGTTTAAATATATATATATTTATATTTCTATTAAGTATTATGTATATGTATATATATTTAAGCAGATACCCAGTCTGCTTACCCCAAGATGGCATGATGCCGTTCAAATGTTAAGTCACAATTAATACAGTTCTGCCTGCAGAATAAATGACTGCAGGTCTTTCAAGGTCAGATAAAAATTTGGCAGATGACCTTGCATTTACAGCACCACAGAAGAAATAAACAGAACCATCCCATATTAATCTCTAATCTAGTAAAACAGCTTTTCTCCTTCTCTTTTATTTTCATCTCTAAAAATGGAGAAAGATAACTTCAATGACCTCTATTTTGTAGGGGAAATAAGAGGTTAAACCAACATCCTCTCCATTTCTCAGAGAAAATTAAAGAGACCTCCACATGGTAAACAGGGCCCTGGGAATGAACAGCAACACCCTTGTTCCTCACATATTCAAATATAAATCTCTTACCTCTCAGCTGAAAACCTATCTTCCTAACGTGCATTTTACCCACAGATTTCTTCTGGGAAGAAAAAGCCAAATCTGGGCTAATTTTTAAATTTGCTAGTAGAATCAAATTTCTCACCCTTACTCACACACTTAAGTCAGTATTTTCAGAAACCCTCACTTAAAGACTTGATTTTTGTCCAACTAACGTTTTATTCATTCAACTAAAATTTACAGAACATTTGCTATGTTCCAGGCACTGTTCTAAAAATCCGAGCCCAATGAAGCTTCGATTCTAGTAGGAACAAGCAATAAAGGGAAAAATTTTTAAGTAAATTATATAATATGTTAGACAATAACAAGTTCTATGGGGGGAAAATGAGAGCAGGGTAAAGGGATCAAGAATTAGAAGTGAAGATTTACTAATTTAAATAGAGTAGTCAAGGTAGGTCTCTGAAAAAGTAACTTGAACAGTCTCCAATTTATACAAAATTCCCTTTCTCTCTAGATTAATAAGTCAGTTAACATGTTGCTTCATTTTTTCCATTTTCATATTACTATTTTTATTGTTACATTTCGATTTTGAAAAAGATCCATTTCAATTAGGTTGATGCTCCACGTAAAGAAAAAGACTTTACAATATAAGCAACCCTTCGCGCTTCCCCCACAAAATTTTCTACATACCCACAAAAACAAAATAGAAAATATGAGGGAGGAAGAGGGAAACAGTGCCCATACACAAAATTTTTTAAATAAATAAACAAATAAAGCAAACGAACAAATATAACCCTCATAAGAAATGTGTGGGATACAAAGAAAAACAGCAAAATTTTTGCTGAGAACTATAAATGCAGTTATGCACCAAGGGGAAATACATATTGTTACCCAGTATGAGAAGACTAGATACTGTAAAAATGTTATTTCTCCCAAAAATTATTGCTAAGTTTAACGCAGCTCCATTAAAAATATCAAGGTAGGGGCTTCCCTGGTGGCGCAGTGGTTGGGAGTCCGCCTGCCGATGCAGGGGACACGGGTTCGTGCCCCGGTCCGGGAAGATCCCACATGCCGCGGAGTGGCTGGGCCTGTGAGCCATGGCCGCTGGGCCTGCGCGTCCGGAGCCTGTGCTCCGCAACGGGAGAGGCCACAGCAGTGAGAGGCCCACATACCGCAAAAAAAAAAAAAAAAAATCAAGGTAGACTAGAACAATACAAATGTAGCTGAACTGTGGTTCTTAAACATGGACACATATAAGACTCCATCACGGAGTTTTCTCGGAATACACATGCCTGTGTCCCACCTTAGACTTACCTGTAATTTGCAAAGACTACGTATATTTTGCCAAAGCTTCCCAGATAATTCTGATACACAACACTAGTTAAGAATAAATGATCAGGAATACTAAATGTAAGGAAAGTTAACTAAAAGAAAAAGGATAGGAAGTATAACTTAGCAGTCATTACAACCCATGTTCAAGCTACAAAAATAACATCAATGCAGTAGTTGAAGAATAGACAGATACATCAATGCAGAAGAATAAACTTATAAACTTTCCAGGAAGGCTCTATATTCACATATGATAAAAGTCACAGACCAATGGGGAAGAAACAGGCTGTTGTCTAAATTGTTTTAAGAAAAGTGGGGAGGGGATCAAACTTCAATTATACCTCCCACTACAAAGACCTATGCACACACACACAGACTCACACAACCAGGTGTATGAAAAACTAAGTGGGATGGAGGGTCAAAGATACAGGCCTTAAAGAAATGACTGAAAAAGAAAAAAATAAGAAGATTAGGTCATTTTTACCAGATCACTTAAAAGGAAGGAAAAGGGGCAACAGACAAGGGCCCACAAATTAGATTAGAATACAAATGGTGAGTAAACAGATGAGAGATTACAAAACAGTAAGCAGAGTATGATTCTATTCTATATTATCAACTCACCGATTTGTAAGGATATATACTCATATGTTAACAGTAATTGACTCTGATTTTCTTCCCTCTTAGTTTATGTTCAGTTTCTTAATGTCATGCAATGAATTTGTATCACATTTTAATTTTTTTAAATGGTAATTTTTTCAAAGCTATTTAATTTGTTCACTGATTTTTTTTTCATATAATGGCAATTTTGGCACATAATACGGGAAGCTTAAACTCTTCACGAGTTTTTAAGTGTTTTGTTCATCTTAAAAAGTGTTTTCTGCTAATTATTGCTTTGCTATTTCTTATTAATTTTCAGCCTGATGAAAATTCCTGCTCTAACAGATCATAATTTTTTTAAGCTGGAATAACTAAATGTCCAACCACAACAGTAAGTTATGACAACTGAGTATTCAATGAAAAGGACATATTGGGGCAAACCAAATTTCTACAATAGAGGATAACTGAGTTTCACACAGAGAGGACCTGGTAAATAGCTGTTCAATAAATGAGCCAGACTAGGACTGTTGACCAGCTTAAGAGTCCTACCATAAGAGATTAGCAGGAACAACCTGAAAGTCCAACAACAGAATTCTTGCAGCATTTTTTTTCTACAAAATGTATGCATGCTTTTTAAGATAAATCCAAAGCTACAAAACAGAAAGGACATTTACCATCTGATCAGATTACAGACTAGATTTAAAACATTTCTATTTGACCCAGAATTAGCAAGATATTTTTAAAAAGGAAAAAGCGTTTGCAAGAAGTTCTAAGTGACATTATGTTAAGTGAAATAAGCCAGTTACCAAAAGACAAATACTGTCTGATTCCATTTATATGAGGTATCTAAAGTAGTCAAATTCATACAAACATAAAATAGAATAGTAGTTACCAGGGGCAGTGGGAGGAGGAAGTGGGAAGTTGTTGTCTACTGGGTAAGAATTTCAGTTTCGCAAGATTAAAAAGTTTGGGAGATCCGTTGTATAATCACTACTGAACTATACACTTAAAAAAGGTTAAGATGGTAAGCTTTGTGACGTGTTTTTTTACTACAACTAAAAGTAGATACAAATTCTTAAAGTAAAATAAAATGCTTCATATTACACCAAATTACCAATACTAGAGACCAGAGCATGGTGTCATATTGACAGCCTTGTTTTAAATTTTTTTTTCAGGCCAAATTCCATTCAACTAAATTATTTAGAGTCTCATAAAAGTGGCATTTAAATCAGCAGGGAATAAATAATTATTCAATTAATGATGCTGAACTGACTTGTAAAATCTATGTAAAATATATACATTTAGAAATTTATAACTTACATAAAATTTAATCTCAGAATTAAAGATGTGAAATTATAAAATGTGAAATAAAATGACTAGACTAAAAATATAGGTAAAGAATATCTAACCTTTGATTGAGAATATTTTTATAAAAATAAAAATGAAAATAAATGTATTGAATTGAACTTACCTTCAATAACTGAAATAACTGAAATAATTACCTTCAATAACTGAAATACATAAAAATGAAAGATCTTATCTTTTTAAAAAAAAAAACTCAAAAAACCCACCACTACAAAACCAGAAGGCAAAAAGCAGAAAAAAAATAATCTGCAAAATACCTGGCAATGGGTTGATAACCTTAATATACAAATATTGTGTCAATATATAAAGAACAAATAATAGATATAAATGTAGAATTCACAAAAGAACAAATAAAAAATTTTTAAATGGCCAATGAGCACATGAAAAACTCTATAACCTCAACAGTAATTATAGAAATAATAAGAGCAAAAGCTACAGACTACTTCTCTGTGTTACACATTATACATCCAGTCTTTCATTTCATCTCCTGCAAATGTTCGAGGTACAAAGAAAAAATTTCCCCTATTTTCCAGTTGAGAAAACTGAGTCAAAAATAGGTCACATTCCAGTCTCACTTCAGAGTTACTGTGTTAATCACCACACCAAAACGCCTCCATAAACAAAAGGGAAAAAAAGATCCCCTCTCTACTCTATCAAACGGCATCTAGGGCAGGCCTCCATAAAAGGTTCTCAAGTCAAATGCCCTGCTGTTGTTTTTATTCAGCCTTCAAGCTAAGAATGAATGGTTTTCACATTTTTCAATTGTTGGGAAAAAATTAAAAGAAGAATAATATTTTGTGACACATGAAAATTGTATGAAGTTTAAATTTCAACGTCCATAAATAAAGTTTTATGTATTGTCTATGGCTGCTTTCGTGCTGTAATCACAGGGCTAAGTAGTTGCTACAGAGACTGTATGTGGCCTGCAAAGCCTAAAATATTTACCCTACTGGCACTTTATAGGAAATGTTGTCTGATTCCTGATGTGGGATGTGGTAAACTGGGCTCTCTTCTATATGCTGACTGTAAATGGCAATCAAATACAACACAAAGCAAGAACTTCATAGCTTCATACTTGTTAACCCAGCAGTTTTAGTTTATCACAAAGAAATGTAAAATTCACAGAAATTTTAATGTAAAACATATTGTTGCAGCAAGATGAACCCAGGAAGTCTGATTCTACACCCTAAGCTCAGGGCCAAGACCAGGGTGAAGTCTACACTTAAACACTGACACCAAAGGGAATAAAACAGCTTTTCATGTTTTATCAAGTAACACCCATTAAAACTGGTATTCCTGAAGTTCTATTACTCTGAACTATCAAACTACACCTTAAAATGATTACTACCAAGTTATGTAACATATTTATTTTAAAAGACTTTTTTTTTTTTAAGGTTTTTGTTTGTTTGTTTTTTGCGGTATGCAGGCTGTTGTGGCCTCTCCGGTTGCGGAGCACAGGCTCCGGACGCGCAGGCTCAGTGGCCACGGCTCACGGGCCCAGCCTCTCCGCGGCATGTGGGCTTTTCCCAGACCGGGGCACGAACCCATGTCCCCTGCATCGGCAGGCGGACTCCCAACCACTGCACCACCAGGGAAGCCCAAGACTTTTTTTTAGGTTGAACCATATGAAACTACAGATATTCAAAGGTTTATAATACATTAATATCATGAAATCAAAAGGCAGATGCAGATTAAACAAAATCCATCCTGAGTATGGATGAGCCCAAAATTGAGGTTACTTTCAGCAAAACAACATATCTGTCACATAAATTAATGTAACTACTTGAATTTTTATTGGTTGTATAGTTTTGTTGGCATTTAATTTGTAAATTTGCATTATTTTATAACGACTTAAGTGCTATAAACTGACGTTTATTCTGCATTGGAATGTATTTATGTAACATTATGACAAACATAATTAAGTCAAACTGGAAGTAAGGGAGGATGTTTTTCTTGGAAAAGGAACTACATATTTCCAAATTTGAGGACACTGTGTGTATCTCGTGAACTTCATAAGCATCCTAGCACATAATTTTCAGAAAAAATAAATCAATCTATTTCTGCTCTATCTTATAAACTTGGTGTTGATGGGCAACGGCAGAGCACAACCATCAGGATGAGGGGGATGGCAACAAAGACCATTTTCACAAGCCTTCACATTCAAAACAAAGTGCTTCACCTCTGTGCCTCAGTTTTCTCTTCTGTAAAACAGGGATAATGGTTTACACTGCAGGGTTATAGAAAGCAACAGAGGTACTCTAGGTAAAGTACATAACGTATAATAATAAATATACCTAATATTTACTGAGCAGTTAACCAAGTAGTAGGCATTTTGTATGCATTTTTTATGCATATAACATTTTATACACATCACCTCAAAGAATAATTAGAACCACCACACTCCATGAAAATCCCTTGTTTTAAAGAAGATAAAGCCAAGGCACTGAGACAGTCAGTCATTTGCCCAAGGTCACATAGCTAGTAAGAGGCAGAGCCAAGACTTGCCCGTAATGTCTAACACTAGGAAGCTGGTTTCCTTCTCCTCCATACAAAACTACCTCAATAAATGGAAGCAATTATTATGATATTGCTGTCCACAGTTTACCAGAATGAGAACACATCAACGTTTCTTCTTTTAAACCCAGCCACAGACCTGCTAGTGCACTGCAGCCTCTGAGGGGTACCTGAGCCACTCAGGTCATAAAACTTTCCGGAATGTTATTTTCCAATAGGTGTTAGGCTTCTCTCTATAAAATCTGGGGCATACAGTGTAACTTTCTTTTTGAAAGGCTTCAAAATTCTAGCTGCCAGCAGTATAAACATCAATTTCCTCTTCTCAGGATGCTAAAGGGTCCCTCCCCCAGTCTTTCCTCCCTTTGTGTTCCTTAGTTGAAAACTCTAGACTAAGCCACTAGGCATAAGTACACAGTGCTCGTGGGAAGGAGCCAGAAACATCACCAGCAAGTATGCTGTATAGATGAAAAACTGCTTGGTTAACATTACACAGTGGTGAGACTAAACCCCAGAAAGGCTATGCTTTAAAAGATAAAACTGTTTTCTTCTTAACTTCTATGTTTCTCCTGCTTAGAATGGAGCAAAAATAACAAAGATTTTCAATTTCATTCCCACTGGCAAATGGATTTATTAAATGAGTATTATAATAGAATGATAATTTTTAGAAATGGGCAAAATAGTTATTAGGTGATATAGCTCCCAACCACCCTCAAACCTTACACCCTGGAATCAAGCATACACTGTACTGAAAAATAAAGGTTTTAAATTGCTACAGGGCCTAACTTTTATGGAGAAAATCTAAAATAGCCACCAGCAATTTATAACTCCCGAAAAGTTTAACCAAAGCCCTGTAGCTTTTTTTCCACCTGCATAGCCGCAACCTTTAAATGGGTGTACTGTACAAATTACTTTATTACACGGACCTGCTAAAATATTAGGTTTAAAAACAAATGGAAACCCCTTTAAGAACCAATGCAAGTGTTAGTGCATCGGTGGGAAAAAAACATGAAAGAGACACTACTAATGCCATTTTTCAGAGAGAGCATTTGGGAAAATTATTAACTACTATTAAAATGTAGTTAGGTATGAATCAGAGTGGACAATATTAATAGCAGTAAATGATACAAATAAACATATTTATAAAACAGAAATAGACTCAGAGACATAGAAAACAAACTTATGGTTACCAAAGCAGAAACAGGGGGAGGGACAGATTAGAAGTTTGGAATTAACAGATACATACTACTATATATAAAATAAACAACAAGGACCAACTGAATAGCACGGGGAACTGTACTCAGTATCTTGTAATAACCTATAATGGAAAAGAATCTGAAAAAGAATATAACACTTTGCTACACACCTGAAACTAACACAACGCTGTAAATCAACTACACTTCAATAAAAAAAAAATTAATAGCAGTCATTGCCATCACAGCAGTCGTAGCAGTAATAGGGATGGGGAAAAGCAGTAGACTGAGTGCTTGCTATGTGCCAGACTCCATTCTAAGTGCATTAAATGATCATCTCATTTATTCCCAGGTGACACAGACCCCTAAGGCAGAGTCTGTGGATTCAAATCCTTGCCCCACTACTTAATACCCATGTGACCCTGGGCAAATTACTTTACCTCATTTTCCCTATTTGTAAATGGAGATAACAGAAGTTACCTCACAGGGATGCTGTAAGAATCATATATGTTAAAAATATGTGACACACTTAGAACAGTGCCTAGCCCATAATAAATACCATAAGGGCCAGTTTACTATTATTATTATTTGGTTTCAGAGATGAAGAAACTGAGGCATACAGAGGGTAAGTCACTTCTCCAAAGTCACACAGCTGGTAAATGTCAGACCTGGGGTTTGACCCCAAGGTTGCCTGACTCTCAAGTCCATACACTTAACCACTTCAAAAAAGTCCCTGTAGTTTTCAAGTATATATATTTTTTTATATTCGTATCTCAGGAAAATGTGTAGGGAATTCACCAAATAGGGTAAATGGTATCACTGAGGTTATGACTGTCCTGGAACCTGGTAGCTAAGCACCCGCAGGGTCCAACACTTCCACCGGATGCTGACACTACACAAAACACCAGATGGTCCCAGGTGTGGTCTGAAGTTCATGTTTTAGGGAGAAAGAACATACATATAAATATTTTAACTTGGAACAACAATGGAAGATTGCAAAACCAAAAACAGCAAAAAGAACATTTAAAATGGTCAGAAACGAGGTCTTTCCAGACTCCAGGAATAAATACACTTTTAAAATGTCCTGCCCTAACCGTCCCCCCACCTCACTGCCTCGCCCTTCAGCCCACGAAATTTTCTATCTGATACACTCTCTCTTCAACACATTTCTTGGTTGTTATTATCACTTCAGTAACTATTTTGACCTTCTGGTATTTATGTTTTGGAGGGAAAATATTTGTCAAAAAACTTTACTTAAGAACAAGGAAGAATCAAACTTTGCAGATGATGATGAGTAAGTAGCAATAAATTTAATCTCCTGTCCATTATTTTATCCTTTTCATGTAACTCTTTCACTCTTTTATAGTTTCAGAAAGAAGGTATCCTGTTAGATTTGGAAGAGTAAGATCAAAATATTTTTTTCTCCAGGTAATACCTACTTGATAAGACACCAAGAAGAAATTTATTTCTATAATAACACTGAAACCTGGAATTCATTGTCTTTGACTTTAAATTTTTTTTTCACAAAAAAACTATAAGCAGAAATAACAATTTATGGCTGTTTTTTCCTTTAGTGAAAATCTCAATGCAGCAATAATAATGAAGTAAATTAATGGAAGTGCAACAATTAAAAACCTTCTCTATCATGTAGTTTTTTGGAATATGGGAGCTGTGCTCTTCTGGTTGACAAAAAATAGCCACTTTTTAGGTAAAAGTCAAGTATTCAATTTCTATTCACTGAGTCTGAATGACTTCCTACAATAAGCTTCTCAGATGTGATCTATGTGCCAGACTGTTAGGAAACAAAAAATGGTTAAACTTTTAAATTGGTCAGCCAGGTACACAGGAAAATACCACCACACCAGCTTCAGGTGCCTTCCTCAATGTCCCTAAGGCAAAGGCTGTCCTAAATGACAATAAGAGAGCATATGAAGATTAACACAGGTTCACCAAATAAAATGTAACATCCTAATGTCAAATCTGATAAAACTCTACTAGGGATACACTTAGGTATTCGCCAACATCAACTGGTAACAATGTATCAAACTCTCCCCTGCACTATCAAAAAATAACAAAACAACAGTAACAACAACAAAAAAAAACTGATGAGAAAAAAATACATCAGTGAGATTTTTAAGTCTAAGAGAGGAATGAGTTTTATCAACAAGGCTGGAGCACCGGATAGAAGAAGAACAACAGACCTTTCTGGGCATTTAGCAGAGAAGGGTCAGTTTGTCATAGGACCACATGTGGCCTTCCAGAAAGTCAAAGAGAAGCATACTGGGCCAAAAAAAAAAAAAAAATCAATTGAAGCAATAAAATTTTTCACACAAAAAAGTTCACATAAAGATTGTATGAATAAGCACATGCACTGCATATTTTTTCCATTCATATCAGTACAAGAACTGAATGTACTATTACAATTTGGAAGAAAAGTTACTGTGTTCTTTTGTTCTTCCTCTTGGCTGGCCCTCTATGCTCTAATTTAAACCAATTTGAAATTAACAGGACTTGCAGAACTCTGAAATAAGTATTTATGAATGTTCAGATTTCACACATATTTTTTACCAAGTATTTCATTTATTTTGCCCTACATCATACAGGAAACTAGCTCTTCCATACCTAATTCATCTCTGTGAGTCATTCTAGTAATACAGAGCTAATTCACCAAGTTTGTGACTTCCCTTTCTTGTATGTATATTGAATCATGTTAATATGGGTTGAATTCTGTTCTGTAAAAAGATTAGTTAAAGTCTTAATTTCTAGTGCTTGTGAATGTGACCTTATTTGGAAATAGGGTCTATGGAGATGATCAAGTTAAGATTAGGTCACAAGGGTGGCCTACAATCCAATGACTGTGCCCTTATCAAAACAGGAAACATGGACACAGTGACATAGAAGAAAGGCAATGTGAAGACACAGGGTGAGTTCCATTTACAAGCCAAGGAATGCCTGGAGCTACCAGAAGCCAAGAGAGAGCAAGAAAACAGATTCTCCCTCACAGCCCTCAGAAGGAACCAGCCCTGCCAATATGTTGATTCAGAGCCTCCAGAGCTATGAGACAATAAACTTCTGTTGTTTAAGCCACCTAGTTTGTGGCACTTTCTTACAGCAGCCCTAGGAGACTAATACACATGCCATGGATTGAGTTGTCCCCAGCTTGCAGAATGTGGATGGAAGCTCGAGACACCTCACAGAACTCCTGCAGCACACATAATTCCACGCTGGTGGGAACTGGTGTGAAAAACCTGCAATTTAGATGAGGATATGAAATATGCCCATCAAAAATATTAAAAAATGCCTTGCATCTATTTAAAACACATTTTCCGTGTTTTACTTCATTTGCTCCTTACAACCACACTGGGGAAGAAACAGGGGAGTGGACAGGGAAACTGAACCTCTGTCAGGTGAATGCTCTGGCCAATGTCACATATACACATAGCAGAGCTGGTAGTAGTGCCAATTTTTTTCTAGGAAGAAAGAATATGATCATAAATAACTTAATTTGGAACAATGGTGGCACTTTTAAGCAGTGCATTTTCAAGTGACACAAGGAAGAAAGAAAAAAATGACATCACACAGACTGAGTAGGCTGAGGGGCTCAGTGATCCAGGTAAGGTGGAATAAATCAAAAGAAACTAGTAGAAAAGGTAACACTTCACTTGTGAACCTGGTCTTGAAGGAAGAGATGGAAACAGACTAATAGGAAGGAAAGAGGCATCATGGTGAATAAATGTAACACCAAGGAGAAAAACAATAAATTATGTGGAAGGTCTAAACAAACACTGGAGGACGGCCTTCAACTGCCTAATTGAGAAGTCCAGAGAGGGTTGTAATGGGAAGTGGGCTTAAAGCAGGAGAGGAGCCCTCCCACTGAGCTGACTGAAGAGTCATCATTGACAGGACGGACATGCAAATATCACCACCAGGTTTTTAGCAAGGTGTGAAAAGGAAGCTGTTCCAATAGCAGTGTTAAAAACAGGTTAGGGGCCAAGCAACCTGGGATTGTGTGGCTTATGACTGAAGAGAATATAATGAGCCTATTAAGATGTTTTAAGTTTCAAGTATTGGCAAGGCATCCTCGACATCTGTCTTTCTTCCCTCCTCCCATATTTCTATACATATTGACCTCCTTGGTATTCTTGGAAGGTGAGGGGTCCCTCTTCCAGCCTCAAGCCCTTGTACTTATTGTTCCCTCTGTATGGTAGACGATTTTTTGCATGGTTAGCTCCCCCACTTCATTTGGGTCTTTGCTGAAATGCCACCTCTTCAAAAACGTTTTTCTTGACCACCCTATATGAGGACTCTCCTGTCATTCTCCATTCCCTTGTACAGCTTCATTTTTCTTTATAGGACTTATTATTATCTGAAATTATATTTATTTTTTATTTCCTATTAGCTGTCATTCCTATTAATATGTAAACTCCGTTGGTACAGGGATCTTGTATATCTTGGTCATAGCTATATTCCCAGAGCTTGGCACAGAGTTTGGCATAAAGTTTAAAACTCACTAAATATTTGTTGAATGAATAAAAAATAATCCCATCTTATTCCCAAGTATAATTGATGTTATCCCCTAAAACACTTTTTAATCTATTTTCACTGCCACTTTCCAGTATACACAACAGGCTTAGTACATCCTGTCATTCTACTTGGATTAATGCAGAAGCCGCCTAACATCTCCCCACTGCCAACCTGGGCCCCTCTCCAATTCATTCCCCTACAGATGATCTTACCCACACACAAATCTCATGGGTCACCAGCCCCTACTTAAAACACAGTCCTTAGGATAAAGAAAAAATTCTTGACTGGCCCCCGCCTAGGTGTCCAGCCTCATCTCATTTCATTCTCCCCTGAATTCTCCTCAGTTACTTGATCTCACTCTGCTCCCTTCTGTTGCAGGGCCTCTGCACAAACTTCCCTCTGCTGTGGGGAACGCCCTTCCTCCCACCCTCTCTCACATTCTCCTACTCATGCTTCTGCTATCAAGCAAGTGTCACTTCCCTGGGTTGCTGTTATACAAGCCCACAAAAGTACTGCTCTATTCAGAGCATTGATCTCTGTTTGTAACTATGTAATTGTTAATTGCTGTGCTTTTTAAAAAACTGATTAATGATTGTCTTTATCTTGGACTCTTCACTCCATGATAGCACAGACCATGAATGTTTTGCTCACTCTCAAATTTCTAGGGTCAAGAATAGTGCTTAGAATATGGCTTGGCACTGAATAAATATTTGTTGAATAAGCCAAAGAAGGTACCCTATTAGGAACCAAAAAGCTAGAAGTCAATATCAAATACACAGATATAAAAACGTTCCACAAATACTGAAGTAAAGACAAAGACAAAGATATTAGTGAAAATCTGTAATAGGATGACAAGCTGCTGTTAAAAACAGGAGAGAGGGAAAGCCTAGGGCAATGCAAACTTTGAAATGGCAGTGACTGTAGACTGGAAAAGAATAGGAACAAGACAATCTGTTTCATTAAGGAACTAGAACCAGTTCAAACAATTTGCTAAAACGACATAGTTATGATTTAGGTAATGACAGTAACTAGGTGAAAGGTTACATTTACATATCCTATTAACAACTCCTTGACTCATCAGTCTCTCTGGAAACATTTAACTATGCAAAGAAACCATTCAAACTTTCCTTCTGGGCATTTTCCTTTATAAAAATTTTCCCCAGAGTCCTTAGTCCCCTAGAAAATGTTTTAAAGACATTTCACTGTGGTCGATTAGGCATACAGTAATAGCTAAGTGAGGCAAGGGCCATGGAGGAAATGGCTTATAATAGAAAGAACCTACTTTGCTCCTGATTAAACTCACTCATGTGCAAGTTGAGAAATGTACACCCTAAAAAGTTCTCAGCACCACAGGAAATCACGGGTTAAAGGACAAGGCCTAATTTGTGACCCTCAGTGTTACTGTTTTAATCACCTAACACTTCTAAATTCTCTGGGGAAAAGAGCTTATCAGTTTATTTTTATTTCCTTATTTCAGGCCTATTTTAAAATAAGATGTAATAATGACGCGCATGAAAAGCAATCTGTCATTTCCTTTCCTTTGAACCCATAAGTGACTCATGCAATAAACAGCAAGTCTCCTGCGTTTGTTTCAACTGCACACTCCAGTTTTACTGGAGCCAGTTTTCTAAAGATGATTTACCACACCCGGTCTGAGAACGGACAGCATGAAACTGGTGAAATTCTGATCTTCAGAAATACAACTGACAATGATTATTTCTAATTTCATGCTGTCTGCATGAAGAGAAGGGAGGCACAGGAAATGCAAGCCTGAAGCACAAGTTAGGAACTGTGGCAAACCAAACAGAAAGAGAAAAATGAAAGCACAGTGAACAACTGATGTTACCACATTTAGGAAGACGAGGAGGGGAGAATGTAGGGGGGACAACCAAGCTTTTCCATCCCTACAGAAATAAGATATTTTTAATTCACAATTTAAAAAATAAGACATTTAGGGCTTCCCTGGTGGCGCAGGGTTGAGAGTCGGCTTGCCGATGCAGGGGACACAGCTTCGTGCCCCGGTCCGGGAAGATCCCAACACGCCGCGGAGCGGCTAGGCCTGTGAGCCATGGCCGCTGAGCCTGCGCAACGGGAGGGGCCACAACAGTGAGAGGCCCACGTACCGCAAAATAAATAAATAAATAAATAAAATTTAAAATAAGACATTTAGCAAAGTGTAATAGCATTAAAACACTAAATGGAGTAAAACCTCACTGACTGAAACATTTATGTAAGGGACTCTACATTGGTACAAACCCTAATAGCACCTGACCTTGGCTCTCCCAAAAGTTACTGAAACTTGAGAAGGATTATCTGTGAAAATAAGGGTTTGTTGATGCAATTAGTATCGTTAACAAGGGTAAACGTGGGCTTCCCTGGTGGCGCAATGGTTAAGAATCCGCCTGCCAATGCGGACGACACAGGTTCGAGCCCTGGTCTGGGAAGATCCCACATGCCGTGGGGCAACTAAGCCCGTACACCACAACTACTGAGCCTGTGCTCTAGAACCCGTGAGCCAGAACTACTGAGCCTGTGTGCCACAACTACTGAAGCCCACGCACCTACAGCCTGTGCTCCACAACAAGAGAAGCCACCGTAGTGAGAAGCCCACGCACCGCAACGAAGAGTAGCCCCGCTCGCCGCAACTAGAGAAAGCCCGCACACAGCAAGGAAGACCCAATGCAACCAAAGATAAATAATAAAATAAATTTTTTTAAAAAGGAGGTAAATGTATAACCCACATAAGTTTTCTTTAAACACTCTAATAAAAGCCTCCAGTTACATGCAAACAATCATCATTCTACTTCAAAATTAACATATCTCTTTATAAAAACTTTCTTCAAAACAGTTCTACAAGGTAACAGGCTTAGCAGGTTCTGGGTTATGTATGTAAGCACTTAAAACTAATAAGTTCAATCTTTAAAATATTCTAAAACTTAGATTTTTAAAAATATGAATTAGTCTTCATATAAGTAAAATTTTACCACACTACAAATAGGTACTATTTTGAAGCAAATTTCTTCCAGCACAGGTAAATGAAATTTGTAATATCTGAAATTTCTGAAAAGGCATTTTTACTGATGGAAATAGCAGGTAGTAGTATGATTCTTCTATACGGGCCTCTGTGTTTATTGTTTAACATTTCTACCACTGTCCTTTGTTTTGCTTATGTTGTAATGACAGGACTAGCAGTCAACTGCACACTCAATGCAGGTATAAAAACTGTCCTTTGCGGCTGCAGCAGCTGTTGGCTGGGCTGACAGAAATACAGAATGACAGAAAGAACACTGTGCTTTCACTTTCCAGTACTTGTGGTCCATGCCCTCCTCAAAATGAGCTTCCCCCAACGGATAGGGAAGCAGGGATCTACTGCTTTTATTGTTTCTTGGCATCCTCCCCCATCTCTGCTGTGCCACTTCAGGTTGTGCTTTACAGTACTACTGTGTTTTGCTGGGTTTGGAGTTTGTTTTTTGGTTTTTCTTTTGACTCCAGTTCCTTCTTTTCTTGAGGCCATCCTCTTAAACTCCCTGAGCAAGAGCCATGTGGAAATCTTGTTCCTGTCCTCCATCCTTTATGTGAGTGCAGGCAGCACAGCTGGGTTGCAGCAGGCGCTGCCTGGGTGCTTTTGGACTGGCTGTGTTGCAGAACCTCGCTGCAAATGTGCCTATCTTGTCCTTCTATGTTAAGCATGGCTAGTAGATGAAGCTGAAGACAGTGCTCAGAAGTTCAAGCTCCTTTTAGCATAGATCCCTATCTCACGGTCCCACATGATTTTGAAGAATGCCATATATCTGGAGAACTTACGCTGCCACATGGCTCCAGTCTCCAAGTTGACATTGCAGATAATTCTCTACTTTTTTTTTTCCCCAGCAGGTGTGAACTAAATACTGTACTAACTATTCAAACTGAAATATTTCCTTTGTATGAAAAAACCCCGATGAACCTAACACAAAAACGAGCATCATTTGTATGCTGTCATAATCAACAACTTCTGCCTCTACTCATCCAAGAAGACAAAAAATCTGAAGCTTTAAACCAACAACATCCAACAGAACTTTCTGCGATGATGGAAATTTCTGTGTCTGCTCTACCCACTATAGTAGCCACCTGCCACATGTGGCTATTAAGCATTTGAAATGTGGCTAGTGTGACTGAGGAAGTAACATTTTTTATCTTAATTAATTGAAACAAATCTAAACAATGTGGCCAGTGGCTAAACTGGTGGCTAGTGCTAACAAATAAGCACACCACAGCTTCATGGATGCTGGCACAAGGAATGAGATTCCTAGGTCAGAGACAGAGGATTACATTACTCACAGAAAAAGCAGTAGCAGAAGTATTAGCATAGCATACCTACACACTAAATGATTTGCATTAGAGAAGTGGACCCCTGAGCTTAGAGTACCAAATCTTTTACAATTGACAGTAAACCTACCTGCCCTTTGCTCAATAGAGAAAGGCTACCTCTATCTTCCATAGCTATCTGCTATATAAAAGTCCTTGAAAAGATAGTCTGGAATGAAAACAGTCAGTACCTCTGCTCACAAGACGTGCAGAAACATGAGTGACTAATGGAGAATTATCTCCCAACAGTGGAAGTTCATACACATGTCTGAAATCTACCCATCTCTCTCCAACCTGCCTGAATACCCTGTTTCCAGACATATTTATTTCTTGCTAGGACCATTGCAATAGCTTCCTAAATGGTTATCACTATAGCCTCTTCCCAGGCATTTTCCATACAGTAGCCAGAATGTATCAATACCTTGTAAACACAAATCTAAGTATGCCACTCTTGTTTCAGTCTTTGATGTCATCCGTTGCTCTTAGGATCAAGCCAACCCTCCTTGGCAAGTGCCACAAGGCCCTGAATGATGTGGCTCTGCCCCTACCTGTGGGCAGAGCCTTACCTCTTCTTCTAAGATGCATTCCTATAGCCACACTAAACTTCTTTCATTTCCTAAAATACAGGTCATAAAGTACTGGCCCTGGGTTGAATACCAACTACAAAATGCATCTGGTTTTTGGCCCACACAATAGTTTTAAAAACATTTGGGCCATTTCACATTTATGAAATATGAATTTTAAGCTCCTCTTAAAAAAAATCAGGGCATCTGGCAGCACTTGGCCTGCATTCCAACCTGACAACGCTTGGGTGGAGCTGAGTATCTACTGTTCCCTTTAGACAAAGCCTGGGTTCTCTAGTTGCCACACCTCTCTCTCAAGCTCTCACTTATTTATTCTTTTACATTATCTACCTTAGTTCCATTCTAAACATCATGCTCTGTTCCCCTTGGTCTGGAACACTCTTCAGTCCTCCAACTTCTTCAGTTGCTAACTATCACTCATTCTTAGTGTATTCATGGGAAGTCTTCCCTGACCACCACCAACCCCAGTTAGGATGTGACGCACTGTATGACACCATCCCATCCTACCTTCTGTGGTCCACTGCATTACTCCACACACAAATCACATAAGATTATAAATTTGTGTTTACAAATCTATATCCCTCCCCAGACTTTTAGACCGTAAGAGAGTGACTACGACCGTCTTGTATCCCACTGTATGCCACTGCCTAGGAAAAGGCCCAACACAGTAGGAGCTCAATAAACACTTGTTAAAAAAATTAACAAAGCCATTGGGAATGGCTAATTCAAAATACTGAGAGTGGTGCTGTATTTTTATTTTTATGCACTTATTTATTTTAAAACTTTGGACCTTTGCATTGTCATCCCCCTCCCCTCAGAAAACTGAAATAACTATTTGAGTTTCAGGTATGTACTAAGTAACAGGCAATGTGCTAAGCACTTCACATCAATTAGTTCATTTAATCCTTACAACCCTCCTTTGAGCTAAGTACTTCCTTTATTCCCACTCTGCAGATAAGGAAACGGAGAACTCAGGAGGTTAAGTAACTTACCCAGGGTTACACGACTGGTAAATGCCTGGCAGGACTCAAACCCATGCCCATCAGAACCCAAAGCCAAAATTCTTAACCATACACAATTTATAAATGTAAGATTTTTAATGTGCCCTGGATGATAAGAGACCACACAGGGTAAGGAGAAACCAGAGAACTATTTTCAGGCAATTGAAATTATAGTTCTACTCCTGCCACTAGCTGTTCAACCTTGGATAAGATGAAGGTCTTATTCTCTACATCAGTACAGTAAATTGTAGGAGATAAAATGATGGAAACTTCTCTCACGAGACTTGAGAGCACAGGACACCACTACCAACTTTATGCAGAACCCTTCTTTTCAGCTATTTGTATGTGATTTTCACAATTAGCTTTTACTGGCTAAAGGAATTAAAGGGGAAAAGAAAGTTCTTACACACACAAGAAGCTTTCTGGCTCGATATTCATGACTATTACACCAAACCACACAGTTCCAAGCAGTGACACAATCTTTAATCTCATTTCACAAATAGGAAAACAAATGTACTGAGCAATAAGGCCAAGTGTAAAGTTAACTTCATATCCCTCAGGCTGTCCCGAAACCTGCCTAGCCTCACTGTGTGAGTTGAATCCAAGCTCTCAAAGCCAAGTACTGGTGGTATGTTAAGCCTATGAAATTCTACACATACCCTGCAGATGGATAAATTCTTCCTAGAAGCAGGAGAAGAATCACTGAGTCACACCAAATACAACCTAGTCTGGTCAATCTTTTCCATGTGGGATTCCTGCCCATTCTTTGCACCAAGCCAAACTTTTTTAAGTGGTTTTCTTAAAAAAAAAGTCTCACTAAGAATCTTGTAACTTTTTAAGCCAAATTTCCGGAATCAATCCAGGGCCCACCAGGCCATTAAGTGTTCAAGTTTCAGCTTATTCCATCTCTGTATTTTTTCTAGGCATTATGGTATAATTTCCTTTCTCAAGGAGTTGAGAAAAAATTGTATATGGACACCATAAATTGACTTACTGACTAAAGTTAGAATTGAAATTTCTATAGCTTTTAACATTTGATTACTACTTCTTACATACATGGATGCTTTTCTGAGCTTTCATTCTAAAAATACAGAATTCATTTTATTTCCAAGTATGCCTCCCATTTGATGATGTAGAAGCACCTGAAGTTTTATTTCAGAAAACACTGGCTTATCTAAACTTATTTTTTTCCAATCTATTAAGTATATTCACCAAACAGTGATCTTAAAGGGCCTTCAGTGATGTATTCTTGACATCATTTTACTTGCCATATGTAGTTGCTAGAATACATGATGTTTATATAAAAATATGAAATAAAAATATTAGTCTCTAAGTTAGATTGGAAGTCCCTCTAGGGCAAGGAACATATAGTTCTATATCTCTCTTTAAAAGCACATAGCACAATGCACTGCACAATACAGGAACTCATGAAATGCCTATTAAATCATGAATTCATGAAAGACAGGCCATAGCTATTTAACTTCAAGTCTAAAGCTGACTTTCTTAGGCCATTTACTTGTTTTCTTCATAAAGTGATAAGAGTAGTGCTAACAATGCTTCTTGTGCCTGTGATTTTAAACTGAAAATTTACAAATGATAGGGCACAAGTAATTTGAGCTAAATATCTGAACTTACTTTACTAAAATAAAAGTCTACTTCCTGAACTGTTTAAATTAAAAGCAAATTTAAATTTGCACTTAAGATGGAAAAGAGGTTTTCAAGATTGGCAAACATCTGAAGCAAGCACAGTTCTTATTTCCAAAGACTTGTGCCAATAACGATCTTCTGCTATTTTAAATCCTATGACCACAGAAATATGTAAGGTCCTAGCTTTGTACATTGATTGGGTTGGGTGGGGAAGAGACGATTTCAATTCTGAACACTAATTATCAGATCCAGAAACACGAGTTTTTACCCTAATAAAGCTATTGGACAAATCACCTAGAGACATAATTACATCTCAGCTGAAGGACCTGGACTCTGACGATTAGAACGAACACAGGACCTGCCATCAGGCACCTTCATAAGACCAGAGACCAGTGGCTCAAAATCAAGTAACACACCTAAGTGATCCCACTGGATCGTCACAACGACCCTCTGCGGCAGGCAAAGCAGACCCGCGTTTTACAGAACAGAACATAGGGTGTCCAAAGGGTCGCGACCAAGGCCACACAAATAGGAATGTGACTAAGAGCAGGCTTAAATCTCTATTTTCCAAGTATCCGAGTGGTGGTTACTTTCCATCCCGCCTCTGCGATCACCCAGCGTATTATACTCCACGGCAGGAAGGACCGCCGAGCTGGGCCAGGACTCGAGAGAAGAGGAGAGGGAATTGCCAGCGCTTCCCGGCACTCGCCGATACTCAGGCACCTCGGGTCGCTGCTCGGCTCCAGCCCAGCTCTACCCTCGCGGCGGCCCCCGCTGCGACCCGAAACTAGTCTCGGGGTTGGGTCTGAGAACCGGGGAGCCTTTCTCACTGGCACGGAGAGTTCTCCAAGTTGGGGGCAGAAAGGCCGAATGAACAATTTTACCCACAGGGTGAGGGCGCCAGGAGGAGTGCGAAGGTGAGGAGGACGGGAGGGTGACCCCTTTACCAACTGGCCTCGGCTGTGGTGGTGCTGAGGGGTGGTCAGGGAGGGGCTCGGGGAGTGCGAGGAAGGCTCAGTGCCCGAAATCCTCCCGGCCGCGCCGCCGGATCCCCCGCGACCCCAGCAGCCTGGGAGGAAACCAACGACCGCCTCGGGCGCGGGGAAGCGGAGGGAGCTGAGACACCAGGATCTCCGTCCCCGCCCAGCATCTGCCCAACTTCCCGAGCCCCCTTCAGCGCTCCCACCCCAGCCCTTGCCCTGCCCGCCGGCCGGCAGCGGACACGGCGGCGGCGGCGGCGGCACCCACCTGCGCGGCTGCGAGCACAGTCCGAGACGGAAGCGGGAGCCTGCGGACGGCGGAGCGGCGGGCGCGGCGGGCGGAGTTAGTTGGGAGGCTCCGGCCCCCTGGGCGGGGACAGGCCGAGCACGCGGCGGCCGCGACGGAGGCAGGAGCTCCCTCCTGGCGCACGCGGGGCCCAAGCGTGTCCGCCGCTCGCCCTCAGCTCCGGGGGACAGCTCCCAGTCCCTCCCCCGGGGCGGCTCCGCGATTCCTGGCCGCCCCCGAGCCCGCCCCGTGCTCGACGCCTCCGCTCCGCCCCTGCCCCCTCGCGCTCCCGAGCCGCGGGGGTTGGGAACGAGGTCCCCGCAGAGTCAGCTCCAGGTCGCGCGCAGCGTCCCAGGCTTTCCCTGCGGGGATCGCCGTCCTGGGTGTTCGGACTCACGAGCGGGCAGGAGGTGGCCAAGAGCTGGAACTCTCGCCCTGGGAAGGGGGTCAAGGCCCGGCCTGAAAGTCTCCTTTTTCTCCGCCCGAGTCCCTAAAAGCAGCCCTGCGAGGTGGCCACGCCGGCTGCCCGGAGAGAGGCCGAGGAAAATGTCGGACTCTCCCTCCGCCCAGCGCGGGGCTGGGAGGACTTTTCCCGAGAGAATCGAGGACCCCTCCCTCCTGTTCCCGCCCAGGGTTAAGGACTCCGGCAAAGAAAGTATGCAGAACCGGCAGACGGGGCACCGGGGTTGAACCTGTGGAAAAAGTGCAATTTCTTTCACATGCACACGCCTGCTGGTCGCTGGATTCAGGCCACCTCGCTCAGGTTTTCGCAGTGTTTCCGTGCCCACACCCGAGGCCTGGCGCGGGGATCCTCCTTTCCTAGCTTGGTTTCCCACCTCTGCACATCTCTTTTTTCGAAACCCTTTTCATCCCGCAGTGCGCCCAACGCGCACACTCTGACCGCTTCTCCCCTAAACTGCAGGCAGGGAACCCAGAAATCAACCCTGTCGCCGCCTCACCCTGAAGCAGGACAAAACTGGAAGCCAGGGATCTGGGATGTTCCAGTCGGAAGGGTTTCTACCCAAGTGGCTTGGTGCTGTGCATTAACTGACCTCACACAAATTGATACGCCTTTAATTCAAGGGCAGGTGTTTGCCAGTGCCTTTACCTCCCCGAAGGTAACCTGTAGAGTGCGTTCACTGCGCCTTTTCCTTCCCAGCACCAGCCGCTTATCATCTTCCAAAGTCCTATCCTCCTTTCCCCAAACCTCTCCCATACAGGTTCCCGGCACAGATCCCCAGCGCAGTGAGCTCTGGTCTTTCCAGGCACTTTCTCCTTCTGGGGCCCTCGGGTTGGGGGATGGAGGAAGACCAGACCTGGAGGAGGGATCTCGAAGAAGGTGAGGTAGAAGCCAGTGGAAGGCGAGGAAGGAAAGTGAGAACCAACTAAGAGGGTGAGAGGCTGCATGAAGGAGGTAAAGCTCTCCAGCCATCGGGGAACTCCCAGGAAAGAAAATCCATTTCTCTATAGGGAAAACACCGATGCCTGTAGTGGATAGATTGCAAAATCTGGACCGCCTCCCAAAAGAATTCTCAGCGAGCCGCGGTGAGTCAAGGATAAACTTCAGGACTCAGAGCAGGCCTTCACCCGCCCCACTTCCCAAATTCCAGAGAAGGCTGATGACGTCAAGCTCTTGGCCAGTGATGAGAAATCCATCCTGTAAATGATGGGCACTGACAAGATGCAAGGAAACAGAGCTAAGTCAGTTTACAGCTCGTTGGGCTGTTCTTTTGTTTAGACATCCCATAAGACACTTATTCCTCTCCCCTGGCCTGCATTATTAACTAAAGCAAGCAGTTGGGACCCTCCCTTAAATAAGAAGTCACTCCTTGTGGGAAGGGAAGGAAATGGGGACGGACAGGAGTCCTATGGTTGTGGTGGTCGTTATTTTTAAGATCAATTCTGTGTATTTTTATGTCAAGATAATTTTCCTGTTCAGTGGGTGACCACATTTTTACCTTAAAATGTAGGAGAACAGCTGGGATGACACATCCAATGTTACCTGATGGCAGCCTTCTCTCACACCCTCAAGGTCCTGGTGGGCACAGCGACAGCTTCAGCTGCGCTGACAGCCAATGTGCCTGAGGAAGCCACCACCAAGCCTAGATGTCAGACATTACAGCCTTAGGGAGAACCAGTCTGTGTGCAGTCCAGCCACTGAAGGCTCAAACTTAGCATGTACTTAGTGACGCCAGCCACCCCTACCATTTTGCATTCACAGGTAAGGAGAAGACTCCTTTCTCCTGGCCTCAGGGCTCCACCTCACCTGAGGTTGGCTGTGCACTCTGGAAGTGTCATTACAAAACCAGTCCTTAGTGTCCCAGTTTTTCTTTTGTAAAGACTACTTCCAATTTAATTGCAAAATCTCCTTTCCTTCCCTTATTTCCTCTAGTGCACAAAAGGCTAAGCCCTTGCAAGTTCAAGAGGCTAGAAGAGACCTGCCTGAATAAAGTTTCTGTTTCTCTTCTCACTAGAAGAAAAATCGTCTCTGAAATGAAACCTCATTAAACTTACATCCTTTCTGAATATGGTAATCCCTCTGTATCTATTAGTTATTTTAATTTTATATTCATGATAGAATCTTATTGCAAGAAGTATCTAGTCAGCTGATGGGGATAAAGAGCCCAGTTTCCCCTGGGAAAAATTCTGGTAGGAAAAAAAAAGAAAAGAAAAAATTGAGAGAGTTCATTTACAGGCAGCAGAAATGGTCTTAGGCAGTGTTAAAAGTAGGTGCAGATGGACATTCATCCATAAACCTCCCGTTTTCTCAGTTTCCCTTCACAGCAGCCTTGTTCACCTAACACTGCCAATTCTCCAAGCCAGTCCACCTCACACAAAAGTGTCAGAGTCTTCAGATGTTGTTGCCTACTAGTTTTTGTCTTGGAAAAGAGTAGCATTTTGAGCACAAGTAACAGAGTAAAGGAAGCTCCATGGAGAATCTTTCTTTCTCGTACTCCTTATCTTTAGACTTTTCTGGTAGTCATTTCATTGTAAAGATGGGTCGAGGGGACAGAACTTAGCCTGGGCAATTTGAGGAATGTGCTGGCCTGTAGACTTCCCTGAAAAGAAATAAAAGTGCACACTTCCTCATTACACAGCACTTCAAGTAATATCTAAGAGCTCCCAACTTTTATTGAGAACAGAAAGTTACATTCAAATAGTAGAATAAACTTCAAATTGGTTATATCAAACAGTGAAATTTGCTTATGCACATTCAGAACGACAAGAGAAAATATTAATTTCAATTTACAAGTCGTCAATAAGCACCTTCTGGGCCACATAATGAATAGCCCCATGTTAAATCAGTAATATATGTTTCTTCTTTCGCAAATAAATTTTCCTCTGAAATACAGACATCTGTCATGGAGTCAATTATCTTGCATTGCATGTGCTATAAAAGCACATAAAAGAAATAATATACTACAGTGTTTATTTGAAAGTGATCAGGAATACACAGCTCCATGCTGGCATGTCTTTAATTTCATGGTGTTAAGAAAAAACTATAGGAGTATGAAATAGCAAACCCTTTCCTACTTGTGTACTAATTCAATTACCTATCATGATATATACAGGAGGAAACATTTTTCCCATTAACTGACAGAAATATTATGGGACTATTTTCTTGTCTTCCTCTACTAACCCCTGTAGAACGTGAACATGAAGTCTCATTTGAAAACAAAGGGATCACCACACTCTGATCAGCTCTGGGGTGTGCAGAAGAACGAGGCTAGAAATGGCATTCTAAGTACATAGATTATTTAAATGAGTCTAGACTTTTAAGAAATGTATGCATCAAACAGACCTCAAGATGTGAAAAATGCAATAAGAGATAGTTAGACCAACTCAAACTCCCTTGATGTAATGCCAGTGTGAAAACTTTCTCTCTCTTTTCTCAGGCAAACTCCCACTCTCCCTTCTTTCACTGAGTGACGCACATATAAATAAAATACCAAAATATTTTGCAGAAAGCTCTGCCAGATTAGGTACGCAGAGCCTTCATGAATACCTCACATTACTTTATCTTGTGACACTTTAAAATAGACTTGAGAGAATTCCCTGGTGGCGCAGTGGTTAAGAATCTGCCTGCCAATACAGGGGACAAGGGTTTGATCCATCCCTGGCCCGGGAAGATCCCACATGCTGCGGAGCAACTAAGCTAGAGTATAGCTTAGTTGGTAGAGTATAAACACCTTGCAAATAAAAATAAAACCATACTTGTTTAATATGGTATTTAACATGAGCTCATCTACCTATTAGGTGCAGTATTTTACTTTTTTTAATTAAGAAAGTTGTTAATTTGTTTTGGCATGGTAAGTTTTTCCTACCAAATGATGTTCTCTCTACCTAGCTTTCTGGCTAAGATAGCAAGTCTGACTCACAATGAAAGTCCATGACCTACTCTCATTTTGGTGGGTTTGTTACTAAAATCAAAGCCATAGATCACTGCAGAAAAACAGACTTTGGGGAAAATGAATCTTATAAGTGTTAAATTCCCACAAGTAATACCCTTGAGCTATTAAACCATTATCCAATTTAGCAGTTAAAAAACAGACTTATGTTATAATTAATTATTTCTATAAAGTCCAAGGTTTAGAAACAAAATAACTACGAAGACAACCAGGATCATCAATTTTATGTAGATTCAGCACTAACGAAGAACCAAATATTTGATTCTGAAAAGAGTGTTAAAATGCTGCCAGCAGTATCACATAAGTAGTTAATACTTTGAATATGCTTGTAGACTGAAAATAAATCTGACCCCAAAGAGAATACATGATAGGTTTTATATATAATATTATAATGTAAGCTATAAAAACTTTCCCCATACACAATTTAGTATGATGGGATTAAGGAGAGGGGAGGTGGAATAGGGAGATATAAGAAGGAAATCAATTAATAGGAAATGGATTTATTGGAGAAGCTGAAGAGGCTAATAGTATTTGACTGGACAGTAGAGATTACAAGGTCAAGTAAAGTCTGAGTAAATACTGCTTTTCTCCACTGCCATTTTTGGAAAGGTTACTAGCAGAGTGAGAAGCTGGTATGGCAGAAACAAGGGCTACAATAGCCACTGAATCACTAGAAATTTCTGGAAATCACTGTCTCCAACAGTGCTCCACAAACTTTGATTTTTTTTTTTTAATAAGAAATCAAGTTAGGGAATTCCCTGGCAGTCCAATGTTTAGGACTCCAAACTCTCACTGCTGAGAGCCCAGGTCCAGTCCCTGGTCAGGGAACTAAGATCCCACAAGCCAAAAAGAAAAAAAGAAATTAATTTCTTGCCAGATGGACTAATTTAATTTCTGATAAAAAATGGAAATCCCACATATTTTTCAAGTGAAAAATATTTAGTTTTAGCACAGGTAGATGAAATTAGAAGGACTGATAAACTCTTCAAAGATATTTGAGTGTATGATCTCAATTTTGTTGAACATGAAAAAAATCTATCATACTTTTCTGGACTTTCCAAAATAAGTATGTAATACACTTATTGTTAGAAAAATGGTTATGTTATTTTTGAAAGGCGTAATCTCTACCCTTTGTCATAGCATTCTGTTTCTTTTCAGTGACTTGAAAACTGAAAATGAGGTACATTTGCTACACAGTTTTCTTTCTCATCATATTTGTATTTTATTTTCATTTTGCAGCTGTAGATTTGCATCTCTATTTAAGTTCTTAGTGGGATGGCATTGGAGATTTGGTTTCAATAAGAAAAAGCCCTAGATGTATAAAAAAATGACATAGATTTTCCAGTCATATTTAGAAGCAGAAGAAGACTACATAAGGGTGTTGAAAATTTTTGTTTTTAACATGTATTGGAAAAAAAAAAAAGCTTTTCAAAGTAGCCTACAGGAAGTCAGAATACCTGACTCTCATTATTGTGAATTTGTTGCTAACGAGTTATGTGACATGCACATCATTTCTCCTCTCTGGGTCTCATTTTTTCCAATACACAGTGAGAGGTTGGCCTAGGGGACTGAAAATGTCTTTCAAAATTAACATGAGATTATTTTATGAAAAAAATACAAAAATTAATACAAGGAGATGCTTTGAGATTAGACCTCTATGTTTCTGAAATATTGATGGCTACAACAAATAACTTTTTAAATGCCAGTATTTTCTTGATGCTTGAGAAGCCGGGTACTATGCTGTTGCCTTTGTAGGAGGGTGCTGTGCTGGGTGGATGCTCCAGTGGGCATTTATACTCTCCTGAGATAAAGGCCTGAATCTCCCGAAAGGACCCCTGAGACACTGAACGCTTGAATATCTGAAGCAGGTATGGAGGAACCCGTCAATGTGTACTCTGGTCAGTGGCAGCCACATTGATCCCAGCAGCAGAGCAATCAGACAGAAATGGTCAGTGGGGGGTCATTGTATAGGGGTACAGGAAGTAGACTCTGTGAATAGTCATAACAAATATCCAGGTTTGTTTCCCTGTCTGCATTGTATCCATTTTCTCATCCCTGTGTCCTAGCTTTTCTGAGTTTTAGAGAATGAAGGGAAAGGTGTGGGTCAATGCTTAGGTAAGCGCTGGGACAGATCTGCAGCAGTGGGGAAATTATGGTGGTGTGACCTGCAGAGCAGCCCTGGGTCACAGTGCAGAGGGAGAGGCAAGGAAGAATCCCAGGACTGATTTGTGGAACATGTAGTGGTCCTTGAATTGCCTGGGAAGGGGAACATAGCAAAAGGCAGTCCTTCCTATCAATCCAGCAAAGTGGAGGACTGGATTATTGTTTGAGCATTAAAGAGACGGCATCTGAGGGTGGGATAATTGATTATTGAGGACATTTGGGTTACAAGAGATAGCCTATCTGTTGAATGCTTGTTATGTGTCAGGCACTGTGCTATGTTCCTCACTTTCTGCATCTTGCTGTCTTCCCGGGGGGGGGGGGAATTTTAGAAAAATATAATCATTCAAAGGATAGTTCTTGTCCTTTCTTACCATGGCTGCTTCATTAATCACCAGTCCATGGCTATACATTAATAAGTATGTGGCCTTTGTTTTTCATTTTATAATTTAAAAAAAATCCATTGTGGTAGGCAGAAAAATGTCTTCCAAATATGTTTACACCCTAATCCCTGGAGCCTGTGAATATGTTACTTTATTTGGCAAAAGGGACTTTGCAGATGTGATTAAGGTTAAGGACTTTGAGACGGGGAGATTTTTCTGGATTATCTGGGTGGGCCCAATCTAATCATATGAGTCCTTCAAAGTGGATGAGGAAGGCAGGAAGGTTGGTCAGAAAGATTCAATGATGGAAGAAGAGGCAGGACAGATGAGACGTGAGAATGACTCAGCTGCCATTTCTGACTTTGAATCCATGGAATGCAGGTGGGTCTAGAAGCTGAGAATGACTCCTGGCCAACAGCCAGCAAGGAAACAAGGCCTCAGTCCTACAACCCCAAGAAGCTGAAGTCTGCTGGCAATCTAAATGTGCGAGAATATGGATGCTTTCCTAGAGCTTCCGAAAAGGAACGCGGTCCTCCAACACCTTCATTTTGGCCTAGTGAGACCTGCTTTGGACTTCTGACCTACAGAACTGTAAGATAAAAATTTTGTGTTTTCCAAAGTGCTGAGTTTGTGGTAATTTGTTACATCAGCAATAGAAAAGCAATGCATCCACTAGATTTGGAATAGAAGCTTAGACCCATGGCTATTCACTTTTGACTCCTGGTACCTTGCATGAGATTGACATTTAGTTAGAGTGAATATCAGATGAAAAAAGTGAAATAAAAAGGGAGGAAGGGAGAGAGGGAGTAATCTAGGTTCCTGGACCCCAATTTCAATGTGTGTGTGTGTGTGTGTGTGTGTGTGTGTGTGTGTGTGTGTGTGGTCTTCCCCACACCAGCAAGCACTTCTCAGATACCAGCAATTCTGACACCATCGACCCAGAGATATTGTCAGATTCCACATGTAAAGAACTCAGCCTCACAAAACTGCCCTCCACTACAGCCAGCTTCACAATCCAGGTTGTTACTTGTTCTTCTGACTGACTGGCTACAAATGGAGGTTCTCAGGACCCCCTCCAATTCAGGATGCCAATGGCAAGTCCAGGTTGTTACTTGTACTTCTGACCGACTGGCTATAAGTCAGAGGTTTCCACAACCCTCTCCTTGGGTTCTACTAGTTTGCTTGAGTGGCTCACAGAACTCAGAAAACCCATTTACTCTCTAGACGACTGATTTGTTACAAAGGATATTAAAAGATACAGATGAAGAGTTACACAGGGCGAGGCCTATGCATCGAGGAGCTTCTATTCTTCTGGAGCTTAGAACCCGGTATGGTGGCACATGGCAGCTCTCTGAACCCCCTCTTTTGGGGAGTTTTTACGGAGGCTTCATTACATAAGCATGATTGATTAATTCATTGGCCATGAGGTGATTGATTCAACCTCTAACCTCTCTCCCTTCCCTGAAAGTCAAGGGGTGGTACTGAAAGTTGGTTCCCCTGGCAACCAGCTGCCATCCTTAGGTACTTTCCCAAAGTCACCTCATTAACATAAAACCAGTTGTGGTAGAAGGGAGCTTGTTATGAACAAGACACCCATTTCAACTTTATGGCTCTGAAAGCATTTTCTGGAACTGAGGACAAGAGACCAAATATTATAACAAAAGATATTCCCATTGCTCTTATTACTCAGGAAATTCCAAGGGGCTTGGGAGCTATGCAACAGGAACTGTGGATAAGGACCAAATACATATGAGAAATATTTTTTGGTCATCTGAATGACCAAATATATATATTTCTTAATATAAATCAGAATATCACTGGGAGACATAGCATAAGTCTTTAATTTCCATAAATATTTTTGGAAACATAAAAGAGCAAATCTGTATCTAGGGAACCAACTACAGGTATGGAGATGGTGGGACAGAAGAGGAGTGGAATGGAAGGTCAATATGTCACAGCTCATGTTTGGAGAACCTCTGCACCAGTATTGCTAGTTGAAAATTAACTCTTGTTATAATTTTACCCAAATGGGTCATGAATTACACATCACACATGTACTTCCTTATATGCCTACTATGACCACCCTTGATCAAGTCCTTATTATTTGTTTTCAACTTTTCAACTTGTGAAATGTATCGCAACTACTAAAGTGCATATAAAATGGACCTATACCGCTAAATAATAACAAAATAAACTCAGCTGTTGTGAAAGAAAATCAAAATGGAGTCAATATAGCTAAGCAAGCCCTGTAAAGTGGAACTGGGAGGTCATTAAGGAAGTGTGACTTATGCATGTCTCAGCCTGGAAGGAATCCGACCTTCTGACTGATGAAGTCATCAGAACACCTGCCAGAAATTCAAGATACTTATTGAACTGTTACCCTAAAATAACTGGTGACAGTCTATCTACTTATCAGACTCCTATCCTGAAACAACTTGTGATTTTTTTAAGTTGTTTTAAATATTTTCTGACTCAAGTCACAGTCAATCACAATTCTTGCCAGGCAACAACCTCGTGGCTTTTTGTCTTTTTAAGCCCCTGACTCTTTTGCTTCCCCAGAACACTCTTTCGGGGTTACCCGAATCTGTGTCTCCTGAATTGCAATTCTTAAGACCCCAAATAAACTCTTTTCTTATTTGCATCCTCCCGCATTATTTTTTGGCTAACACTATACACGCCCAGTTTAAGAAGCAGGATGTCGCCAGAACCTCAGAAAGGTCCTGTGGGCTCGTCCTCAGTCATACACGCCCCCTTTCCCCAGAGGTGGACAACACCCTGAACTTTATGTCATTCCATTACCATTCCTTATAGGTTTTCCACGTTTGTATGTATTCCTAAAGGAAATATAATTGTTTTATATGTCTTTGAAATTGGTAAAAGTGAAATATGCGATTAAAACAATTCACAAGAGAATTTATGTATGTATACACACATAAATATATAAATAAATATTTAACTGTGTATGTATAATTAACAAAGTAATATATACAATTCTCACAAGAGAATTTATATATGTATATACACATAAATATATAAATATATTTAAATGTGTATTATATAATTAACAAGATTATATATAACATTCGCTTGTGAATTGTCTTTTTTCCAGTCAACATTATGATTGGGTGGTTCTTACATGTTGATGGAACTGTAGTTCACTCATTTTCATTGCTCTGTGTGAATATGCTACAATGTATTCTACTCTTAATGAATACTTGAGAGATTTCCAAGATTTTACTGATACAAATAATACTGCAGAACACATTCATATCCAGGTTTTCTAATGCATATGTGAAGAGTTTCTTTAGGGACTGCACCAAAGAGCAGAATTGCTGGGCCATGGAGTATGTGTCTGTGCAGCTGTACCAGGTAGTGCCAAATTGTTTTGCAAAGTGGTTGCACTAATTCACCCGTATTACTTTTCTAAGACTCTTAACTGGTGTTTCTGCCTCCAGTTCTTCTCTAAATCAGTCTATCCTGTCTACTACTGTTAGTCTGGTCCACCTAAAATGCTACTATCAGCATGTTTTCCTCACATCCTAAATGCTAATTTTACTATAGCAACTTAATGTCTACATCAACAAATCCAAACTCTTGACATCTTTTCAAGGCTGTTTTGACTTCTCAGTGATAATTCTTTGTGCTACTGATCTTTGTAGTTTTTTTTCCCCGTAATGCATGTTCTTTTTTGCTTTTGAGCTTTTGCTACTAAAACTCCCTGCCCAGAATCCATCTCTTTCTTCTCTGCTTCCTAAGTACTACCCATACTTCAAAGCCCATTGATGTAATTTGAAGATCCAAATGACTTTATTTCATGCTTCATGAATCAGGCATCCTCCCATCTAGTATCAGTAAATGGAAGCCACTCTGAGGAGCTGTACAAAATGGAAGGTTTTTATAGAAGGAGGGTGGGGCAAAGAAGTTATTAGCAAAAGAAAAGAAAGAATTGTTTCAGACCAGCTCACCTTCTCCTAGGGGAAAAGCAAGATCTGTCATGCAGATTACCTCTTCTACTTTTCAGGGAAGGAGATGGCCCACATGACAGATTATCTCACTAATGCTAACCAGAAAATTCTAGACTGGTGGACTAAGATTACATTCCCAGGGAAGGTTGAAACTGCAGTCAGGTCAGGTATTAAATCTAGGTTTGGTATCATGGGCTTTAGCACAAGCAATGCCATTTTCGGCTGTGGTTTTCTCTTTAACACTTGCTTTTCTATGAAATTTTCCCTGGCTATTATTGAGGTAGATTATTCAGTCATTAAAACACAGTTTGAGGGTTCATATTATATGAATTCATGATGTATACAGAGAGAAAAACCAGGGTAAGGAGCTTGCTTTTAGAACAATATGCCCATCAATTATGCATCATTCTTCAAGCAGAAGCTAGATGATAATGTGTCATGGGTGCTTAAAGAGGGAATCTAGGGTTACCTGGTAAGTTGGGCCTGATCATCACCACTGTCCCCTTCACTGTAGGATTCTATGGATCTTTGACTTACCAAGAGAGATCTGGCATGCAGCACTCTCCATTCTGATCTCAACCTTCCTTTCCTTCTTCATCTGTCAGCAGGCACTGACAGGACCCTGTGCTCTAATCCAGGTGGTCTTCCTATCTTCCAAACTCATTCTTCTGGCCTGTTTCCAAGTGTCTGCTTGGGCACCACCCTCTATAAAGAGGACCTCAACACTCCACCCTGCTGAGCTAAGTGCTCTCTGTCCTTCAAGAACTGTCTAGGAAGCCTCTCCAGACCATCCTAGCTTGCTATGATCCTCTTCTCTCATAGAATTTTTGGTGCTCAACACATATTGCTTCGTATAGTTAGCTGTCTTTTTATGCATAAACGTCAAAATCGAGAACCATGTCTTAAACTCAGCTGAACACAGGGTCTTGAACAGTGGTGGTGTTCAAAGACTAACTCTTGATTGACAGATGATGGATACTTTTGAAATAACTGTGATTTTGGTTTTATAGGTGGCAGATACATTTTACATTCAAAGAAGATTATATTTCCTATGTGGATTTACTCATGTCAGCAAGAATTACGCTTGAATTCTTAACTGGAATATTGTTTTGTGTTGGTTATTTTTGTTTTGTTTTGTTTTTTACTTTACCAGGCTGCTAATATTAAATACATAATGAAAATCAGTACATGGGACATATACAATCCATGAACGTTGCCAGACTTCTATTGTAACTAAAGTTGGAATGCTTGACATCTGTGCTATTTCGATATGATGTAAGTCCCCTATTTCTAACCTAATCTTTAAGCTTTTTGAATATTTGCTACTGTTGTTTTCTTTGTGTTAGACCTAAGAAAGACCAGCTTCTAATACAAGATCGTTTGACTTAGGATTGCTGAAAAATTGTATCTTAGTTTTCTTTTTTTTTTTAATAAATTTATTTATTTTATTTATTTTTGGCTGCATTGGGTCTTGGTTGCTGTGTGCGGGCTTTTTCTAGTTGCAGCGAGCAGGGGCTACTCTTCGTTGCAGAGCACGGGCTTCTCATTGCGGTGGCTTCTCTTGTTGTGGAGCACGGGCTCTAGGCACGTGGACTTCGGTAGTTGTGACTCGCAGGCTCTAGAGTGCCGGCTCAGTAGTTGTGGCACACGGGGTTAGTTGCTCCACAGCATGTGGGATCTTCCCGGACCAGGGCTCTAACCCGTGTCCCCTGCATTGGCAGGCGGATTCTTAACCACTGTGCCACCAGGGAAGCCCTGTATCTTAGTTTTCAAATCCTAGTGTTTTTTGGCGCATAAATTTTCTTTTAAGTTTAGCCTCATTTAAATGCTAATGTCTGTTTTCAGGCAGCCAGTTTCTTGTTCTCCTCTATATATTCTCAGAACTGATCTGAGTGTGGAGATTCCATTCACTTCAAAGGAAACTTCACGCTTGGATCCTCTCCACAGGGGTGCTCAGACTAAGACAAGAAATGATCCCTATAGCTTCCGCCCCCCTGCGTTTTTGAGGAAAATAAAATAAAACGAAAGATTTCCAAATGCATTTAACATTCTAAGTAATTGAATCAGTAGCATATACTGGAGCATTCATACACTATTGTTAGTTCACAGTCTTAAAGACATTAACACTGGGACATTAAAGGTACATCAATATGGTAATTGAATATTCTAGTGTACCTATTACTTTCAAACAAACCATATACCACGTTATTACTCTCATGTGTGTATGTTGGGAATGGTCTCATGCTGTGGAGATAATTGACTGCATGATAGATAGACATACTTTACTTGCAAAAAATATTTTAAAGGGAGGACAAAATACATTACCTTAATGTGGTCATAGATAGTTGTTAGTTCAATAGGTGTTTTTATCAGTGGTTTGTAAATTGCAATTAATCCTTTATTCAGCTGATATCTTGAATCTTAAAATTCTTTTCCTCTGTTTTTTATTGTGAGCCTTAGAACATGCATGATTCAGAGCTCATCAGTTTGGAGATAGGAAATTATTTAAATTGCCAATACTCTTTGTTCTCAAAGATAGAGTGGTAAAGAAATTCCAACCTAGTGTCTGCAGGGCTAATTCATTCATCCATTAATTCTTTATCCAACAAGTATTTGTTGAACACCTATTGTGTGCTAGTTACTGTTCTAGTAGCTGGGAAATTCTAGTTGAACAAAGAAAATATTTCTTTTCTTATGCTTTAAAGAAGCAAAAGATTTGTTCTAACAGAGCAGTGGCTGTCAAAAATGTAGTCCCTAGAACCCTGGGGGTCTCTTACCCCTTTCAGGGGGGGGTCCATGAAGTCAAAACATGTCAACATTTGAAAGATTTGCCTAACTCAGTGAACCAATATTTTTCAAATATTGGTTCACTGACCACCTGTGATGTTACTGAATGATTTTGGGGTAAAAGATTCATTGAAAATGCAAGATGGACTAATTGATTTTAATGTAAAGAATTGTTGTGTGGAATGTTTTATAAATGTCTCTTAGACCTGGTGATTGATTATGCTTTAAATTCTTCTATATTTTTGCTGATTTTTGTCTAAATTTATTATCAATTGTTGAAAGAGGTGTGTTGAAATCTCCAGCTGTCTTGTGGCTTTGTCTATATCTCCTGCAACATTTCTTTTTTTTTTTTTCTTTTTTTCCGACAACTCTACATCTTTCCCAAATCTGTGAGCCAACAAATTATCTTGTTATGCCAGTTTCATTTCTACCACTTACAGTAAACTTGACTTAAGTCCTGGACTGAAGTGAAGGTTCAACCAGTCATTCCATGATAACATTATTTCTCAAACTGGTGTCTACAAACACATTTTTAGAATGTCCAGAAAACTATACAAATTTTAAAATGTTCATTTGTATTTCAATTCTAACTTAAAATAATTAATGTAAAAATAGTCTGGAATAATTGAGGACTGCCATGTAATTTCATTGCTTTTGCTTGTCACAAGTCATTTTTGTAAACTGAAGGGAAAGAAATACTGGTGGTTTAATTAGACATCAAGCTCTGGAACTCCACTGCCTGGGTTTGAATCCTGACAATATCTCTTATAATTTACTCTAATCTTTGGTTGCTAGTATCCTTGTCTGTAAAATAGAGAAAATGATAGTACTAATCTCATAATGTTGGTGTGACTATTAAAGGAGTTGGTATGTATAGTGATCTTAGAATATTGTCTGCCTCATAGTAAATGCTCAACAATGTTCTTTTTACATAAATAATGTTTTTGAGTCAAGTGAAGGACATGTAACATCAGATATGCTATAAGCTTTGCTACAGTTTTAATAGAGAAAAATGGTCAAAGAAATGACTTATTTCACACATATTCATTCAGTGGAATATTATACAGTAGTTAAAATGAATGAAGTGAAGCATCATGCAGGAATATCATATAGATAGATATTGCAATTTAATAATAAAGGAAAAAAGTCTCCAAATATTATAATATCACATTTCTCCTTCTATGAAGTTATAAACTATAAAATTAAAATAGGTACTTTTGGGCTTCCCTGGTGGCGCAGTGGTTGAGAGTCTGCCTGCTGATGCAGGGGACACGCGTTCGTTCCCCGGTCCGGGAAGATCCAACATACCGCAGAGCAGCTGGGCCCGTGAGCCATGGCTGCTGAGCCTGCATGTCCGGAGCCTGAAAAGGTACTTTTTAGAAATACACAAACCCTTTTAAAGCATATGTAAAGCTATGTATTGAAATAAAATTATATTTTAAAAAGCAAAAAGGATGGGCTTCCCTGGTGGCGCAGTGGTTGAGAGTCCGCCTGCCGATGCAGGGGACACGGGTTCGTGCCCTGGTCTGGGAAGATCCCACATGCCGCGGAGCGGCTAGGCCCGTGAGCCATGGCCGCTGAGCCTGCGCGTCCGGAGCCTGTGCTCCGTAACGGGAGAGGCCACAACAGTGAGAGGCCCATGTACCAAAAAAAACCCCAAACAAATAAAAAAACAAAAACAAAAAGCAAAAAAGATGATAAGTACAGAGTTTAGAGTAGTTGCCATGGGTGGGAGGAGCCTAGGGAATAGAATGAGAGGGCTGTATTGTGAGTAAATCACTGTCAAGATCTTAAGTTTTATTTTGTTATCTTCGTTTACTGTCTTTTATAACACTGTAAAAATTAACTAGATAACTAAATAAAAGGGGGACATGAAGAGATCAATGATGAGAATGTGTCCTTAACTAAAGATTATAATTTATTTAATTTCGTGCATCTGAGTTCCAATGAAAAAGAGAGAGAGAGAAATGTGTTACACATGGCACAGGGTAGTACATACATGCTGATGAACCTTGCTACCAGAGCAGTATTATATTCTTGTTAGAAGGGGCGATTTTGTTTCAGCAAAAATCATCTGTCACATCAAGTCGATGTTAAGAATTTGAGGGGGTTTTTGTTTATATTTACTTTATAATTTTAAATTTGAATTTAATAGTTGTCCAATGGCTATGCGATGGAATTTCCAGCTAGTTTTTAGTTTATATTATGTTGGAGATGACTTAAGGAATCATCGGAGAGTCTGTGAAATTATTTTTTACTTCAAAAGGATTCTATTCTTTATTCACCTTTAAGAGACACAGCACTGTACTTTCAATGGTTCCATTCTCAAGTTCCTTATCCCAGAGATTCTCAAAATGAAATCCAGGGATGGCTGAGGGATGCTGAGACACTTTCAGGATTATGCCACACAAAGTATAAAAGACCCCACAGTTGTGAGGTTAAACTACAACAAGGTGGTTATTTGTCTTTTTCGCTCTCACTCACAAGTGTACAGTGGAGTTTTCCAGAATCTATAAGACGTGGTACCACAAGAGATGAACTGTAGAAGTAGATTAAGAGAAACCAGAATTTACATTTAATGCTGGCTATTAAATCAGACATTAAAGAGTTTTGCCAAAATGTAAATAATGACATTTTTCTCTCTGTATTTCTTTCACTGTGGAAAATATAGGGTATATTTTCATAAATACATTATTAGTGTTACCATGTAATGGGTTTACGATGGTTATTTTTGAGATGAATGAGTAAATAAACTTTTAAAAATTTCTGCTTTACTTTCTAATACAATAAATATTAATAGATATTGTCCATATAAACAAAAATTCTTTGGGGTCCTCAATAATTTGTAAGAGTATGAATGAGATACAGAGACCAAAACCTTTGAGAATTGCTGCTTTAACCTATCTCCTCTTATTTTTATATTCTAACTAGGAGTACACTGAAATTCATAAAACATCAAGTACTGTCATGTCTCTTACTATATTGAGCAGCTGGGAATTTATACATAACAGAGGACACAGGGGAAGCACAGAAGGCTGTAAAGGCCACAGGTTCATGAGAAGACTAGGAGGCAGACCCTTGGTTGAGAGGAAGCAGGTGGGCAGGTATGCACTATTAGATAGACAGACACTTAAAACCTGAGGAATTTCTGAAGAATAAGATCAGAATTTCCACGTGAATGGCATAAAAGAACACCAAAGAAAGCAGGGGAGGGGGAAACAAGAGGTTGTGGTCATGGATGTCTGCCCTTCATTTGGCAATTCATTGTGCTTTCCATGGCCTGACATGGCCTGCTGAGTAATGTCTCTGGTCAGTTTGCCGGGAGGCCCAGAACATTGAGAGCAGGATGACATTTTTGTTTAAAATATGTTCAAGCATACACACACACACGCACATGCACACGCACACACAATGAAGGATGCTCAGATCTCTGTCAGATACATACAAATCCCTTCTCATAAGCTCCTGGAAAAAACTGCATTTACTATAGATAATCTCTATTTCTATTTGATGGAAAATGCAATGTCAGGTTTTTGGGTTTTGCTTTGGCATTCATGTCACTGGAGTGAGATGAGCCATATTTTAGGCACTAATAAAGGTTTCTCAGTCTTTGCCTAAATCACATAGAGATATAACTCTGAATGATAAACTCAACAAGAAACAGATTTTTAAACAAAATTGTGCCATGTGTGGAGAGCTCAATATTAAAACCTGTGAAAAAATATATATTTTAAAATTTAATATAGTTTTCATTTCATGAAACATCATCAACTGCTTTTAGCAACATCATCATGCCTGCTTTTTGGCCCCTTGGCTTTGTCGTTTCCTCAGAAAAAAATGGGCACTGTTCATTTTATTAAGACTTGGAATATTTTTAGACCTATGCACCATTCTTCATGTAACTGACATATTACTTCTCAGACATTTAAAAAAAGAATTCTGCTCCCTTAAGTACTTCACCAATAAACTTTGATCACATTTATCATGTTTTATGTAATTGTCTCACACAGACATTTTTCTTAAGCATATAAATACCACCCACATAGCAGAATTTATGACAGGATATCTGAGGCCATGGCATGTACAAAGCTTACCACTTTTCTCTGTCCTTAACTCAGGCTGTCATTCTGTTTAGTTTGGTGTCTTAGGAAGAATGTGCCAATGTCTCTATTTTTCTATTGCTCTTCTGAGGTTCAAAAACACAGAAATTATCTTATTTTAACAGAAGACCCTGCTGGCAACAAGAAAGCATGAGAATCTTCAAAGATCTCTTTTAAGGATGGAAATTATCCCATAAATTCCTGCAGGCTTAAGAATCCTTCATGATATTTTCTCTGCAGGCCCTCACCTTTGTCCTCCATCCTACCCCAACCCACCCCGCATCCTAATAGCTCACCCTAAATTTCATTGCTTCCAGTAGAAAGAGAACCTGCTGAGATTCAACTCTCTATCCATCAGGGCACAGTTCTCTTAAACTGATGTGCTGAGCCACTAATACTAAAGAGAGGAACAAATTGATTTTAAAATGCAAGCTTCGTGAATTCAAAAACAGTGTTTACGATTTCTATATTCTAATGCATTTTTTGGTATCTGCACAAGTAAGACACTGCAGAAAAAGTGGAGAAGTGCTGCAATGAGCTAAAGAAGAGGATGAAATACTCCTCATTTCATATATCTATCATAAACAACTGGAAAACAAAAATTTTTTCTGTTCAGCAGTTAATATGGTAGTTTTCACAATTCCAGTTTTACTTTCAAATGCACTCAAAGGAAAAACAGAAACAATTATATGCAAATAATCTGGGAAATGAGATATTTAAAAAACATTTGATGTTGAATTATAATTGCCCATCCAGTAAAATGCCTTACTTTCTGCCTCTTGTTTATATATTGTATATTCTACATTCTATATTCCAGTCTCATAAGCTCAGTTTAAATGGTTGGACTTGCTAGCTCTTGTCTTGATATTATACCCTTTCCTAATTATTTGAGAAAAGAAAATTGCTTTTGCCAAAACAAAAAGTTCAATTGGTCCTGGAATCTTTAAACGTAAATATCACTGAGAGCTTCATCTGCAACTTGTTCCTGTCTGGGTCCAATTTTTCTCACATATTGTCCATCAAAAATATAGATCATCTTTTATATATATTAAGAAAGTTCAAGTTTATCTCATATTTGTCAATGTTGCGAGGCATTCATCAGGAATGCCACACAAGAGATGACTCTTTCAAAGACATAGCTCTAAATTAACTTGAGAGCTTGAAAAGCAAAATACTATGGAGAGCACTACTGTATATTGATAAGGTTAAATAAAATGACAACATGGTAATATACCCTGCTCAGTCAGAGACTTGTTAACATAACTTAGTTGTTCATGAATGTGTGTGTGTGTCTAATGAAAATGTCAGTGACTTCTAAGGTTTTATTTATTAATTTATTATTTCATAAAAAGTTTTCTTAACTACTACAAGCCGATAACCCTTATGCTGATATCCTAAATGAACCCAAACCATGCTTTTTCCTGTAAATTGTATTGATTGAGATCCTGGATTTGCAGTGGGCTTTTATGATATACTTTGTTTTTAAAGTCCAGTCTTTCCTTTCTTTTAAAATATAGTTGAGGGCTTCCCTGGTGGCGCAGTGGTTGAGAGTCCGCCTGTTGATACAGAGGACGCGGGTTCGGGCCCCAGTCTGGGAAGATCCCACATGCCGCGGAGCGGCTGGGCCCGTGAGCCATGGCCGCTGAGCCCGGGCGTCCGGAGCCTGTGCTCCGCAACAGGAGAGGCCACAACAGTGAGAGGCCCGCGTACTGCCAAAAAAAAATATATATATATATAGTTGAGAAATAAAACTTATCTTGCTTTAAATGGAAGGGTTAATTCAATTCTAATGCTGACCAATGTTTATGAAGTGCTTATAAATGAAAGGGGTTGCTATAGAGCTCGGGAAGGAGACAAGAGCAAGAACACCAGTAGATGCTTACACATAAAGCCTTGCCTCTATTCTTACTACCGGTTTGAATTTGGGCAAGTTACTGAACCTCTCTGTTTCCCTATTTTCTCACTAGTAAAATGGAGCTAAAAGTAGAGCTTACTTTTTAAGGTTATGGTAAAGATGACATGAGACAATGCATTTAAATTGCTTAGCAGACTATCTGGTACATAGGTATCCAGTATGCCACACACTGGATGTTTGTGTCCTCTCAAAATTCACATGTTGAAGCTTAATCCCCCATGTGATGGTATTTGGAGGTGGGGGCCTTTGGGAGGTGATTAGAGCAAGCAGGCACTAATGAGATTAGTGCCCTTATAAAAGAAGCCATCTTCTTCCTGTCTTGACATTTTCTGTCCAGATTGCTTCTGAATGCTGTTGGTTTATGTATAGATGGTTTAGGAAGCTCAGGAGAGGGAACTCTGTAGTGGGCCGTAAACTGAAGATGAGTCAACTGTATTGCAAATCAGATCCTCCAATTACACATTCCTCTTCGGAATTTTTTTTTTTCTTTTATGATCCCCTATCCTTTGGTAAAGTCAGGTTTAAATATTTCAGCATTGTTTCTGGTGGGCCATGGGGTGTAAAGGGGAGATCCATTTGTTTTTGCAGGGTAAATGATACAGGTTAAACAGTGCTTCTTCCTATGCAGTGGAAGGATTAGTCTTGGAATGGAATGACATCTCTGCCTTAAGCTCATGGAGTAATTAAAAAGAATAGATTTCCCCAAGAAAATTTGAAACAATGGGTGGATACCAGAATAGGAATTTGCCTCAGGGGGCTTTGGTTTTCCTTGTAATTTAGGTGAATGGCAAAGTTATTTACTGAGAATAAGGAAGACAGGTGTGGGTTAGGGGCCTTGAGATGCATTTACCAACAGTTATTGTGGCAAATGCAACAGAGGATCAATTACAGTTAAATAGAAGAATTGCTGATAGTGCTTGGGGCCTAGCTGAGGTATTTAATGCAATGCAATTAAAAAGAGAGAGAGACAATATTCTTTACATTACTTATAAAAAAGGTGAATATTGGGCTTCCCTGGTGACGCAGTGGTTGAGAGTCCGCCTGCCGATGCAGGGGACACGGGTTCATGTCCTGGTCCGGGAAGATCCCGCATGCCGCGGAGCGGCTGGGCCTGTGAGCCATGGCCGCTGAGCCTGAGCTTCCGGAGCCTGTGCTCAGCAACGGGAGAGGCCACAACAGTGAGAGACCCACGTACTGCAAAAAAAAAAAAAAAAAAAAGGTGAATATAGAAGAGGGGCTGCTCTGAAGGAGCTCAGTTTAAAGCCTACAAGGAGGAAAATGTTATCAATGGTAATCAAGAATGATGTGGAAGAGGTTTAAAAACAGAGTACAGTTTCCAGTTGAGATCAAGCAGAGTAGTTTACATGTTGGCTGTATATCTAAGTGAATTTTTAAAATAAGATAATCTAAAATAAACTGATAAAGTCCATTGAACAAGCAGTTGAGTTACTTAATGGTCTGTGCCTTTGTTTAATGGGCTAATTTCTGAAAAGACTGTAGGTTATAGGCAATTTTAAGACGATAATAGAATGAAACAAGTAGCTGGCATATGAAAAAATTAAAAACAATTAACCAATTGAGATATAAGTCTGATAATTAAAATCAGTCCTTGAATGTAAAGGTGGGATAAAAGTTTTATACATTATTGTTCCTATTAATTGTGTTTTACTTTTCCTAAAATTTCAGAAGCAGTGCTGTGGACTGTAAGTATAAGTGGGAATAAGAAGACATGGAAATAATCCAAAAACAATAGCCTACTTTACAGTTTCTACATGATTTCACTTATTAACCAGGTAGCAGGAGCTACTGACCACGTATAGCCTGCACTGCTAACTTCATGAACTGAAGTTCATGAAGCCAGGTCTGGCTTCTTGTTTCAGAAATTCAGAGATACTGTACGGCACATGGTAGGACCTGGAACTCATTCATGTAGGTACTGAAGGCACTAAAAATTTTAAGAGAAGCCTGTTAAAAGGAAGCCATCTTGGTAAAGAACAAACTGGGTGTGAGGAATAACTACTGTTCATTTTCCAACCCTGATACAGAGCAAATACTTCTGTAGAGAGAGAGCGAGAGGGAGAAGTCAAGAGAGTGGGTACTGGTGGAGAGACTGGAAGAGAATCAAAGGCATATTTCTTTCTTTCTTTTTTTTTTTGCGGTACGCGGGCCTCTTACTGTTGTGGCCTCTCCCGTTGCAGAGCACAGGCTCCGGACGCGTAGGCTCAGCGGCCACGGCTCACGGGCCCAGCCGCTCCGCGGCATGTGGGATCTTCCCGGACCGGGGCACGAACCCGTGTCCCCTGCATCGGCAGGCGGACTCTCAACCACTGCTCCACCAGGGAAACCCTCAAAGGCATATTTCTACTTCACATTTTTCCCTAGGACTGGGAAATACTAAGGCTCTTTTAGAATTCTTTTGCTAGCATAAGAATGCCAACAAGCATATCCCTCTGTATGTATTGTTAAATTCTCCATGTGATTTCTTTTACCATCTTTGAAGTTCTTTTTTAGTAAAAAAAATTATTTTTAATGAAGAAAAAAACAGTTTTTCATTTAAGTTTTCTAACTTATATATTAAAAACTGCATAACTGAAAATTAGCAGTAATACAAGAGTTGTAATTTAACCCAATTACATGGTTCTAGCCATGCAGAAGCTTATACTTTTACATTCACTTGGCTAAAGCTATTTTTTTTTACAGAATGACATCAGCTCTCTTTTAAGGTTGTCAAATATGCATCATTTCCCCCTTCCAATATCTTATTATAAAGTATTTAAAAATTTAGAAAAGTTAAAAGAAAAAGTGTACAATAAACAGGCACATATCTACTTTCCAGATTCTACAATTAGCATGTTGCTATTTTTGCTTTATTATATACTTACTCATCTATTCATCCTTCTATCCATTCGTTGTTTCATCTTTTTTTGAGCTTTGCATCTTTTTATAAAATAGGAATAAAATTACTAATATGTGCATGTATTTTGAGACTAACCAGAAGGATTGTAAACATATTTTGTATTTTTCAGAGGATACTTCTCATAGAGGATTTATTAATTTCCTACTGCTGCTGTAAAAAAATTATACAAACACAAAGTTAGAGGCCTAAAAGCAACACAAATTTATTTCTCTTACAGTTCTGGAGGTCAGAGATCTGAAATGGGTCTAACAGGCTGTAATCAAAGTCTCAGCAGAGCTACATTTCTTCTGAAAGCTTGAGAGGAAAATCTGTTCCCTTGCCTTTTCCATCCTCTAAAGGATTGCTTCATTCCTTGGCTCATGGGCCCTTTATCCAGCTTCAAGGTACATCCCTCTAACCTTTTCCTCCATGCTTTAAGCTTGTCTAACTCTCATCCTCCAGCCTCCCTGTTATAAGGACCCTTATCATTACATTGGACCCACCCAGATGATCCAGGATAATCTCCCTATAGTACACCCTTAATTTAGTCACACCTGCAAAATTCCTTTTGACAGGTAAAATGAAATAGTCACTGATTCTGGGGGTCAGAATGTGGACACCTATTGGAAGCCAATATTCAGCTTACCACAGGATACTGTGTTGTGATCCCTACCTTGTGTTTTTTTGTGTGTGTGTGGTACGCGGGCCCCTCACTGCTGTGGCCTCTCCCGTTGCGGAGCACGGGCTGTGGATGCGCAGGCTCAGTAGCCATGGCTCACGGGCCCAGCTGCTCCGCGGCATGTGGGATCTTCCCGGACCGGGGCACAAACCCGCGTCCCCTGCATCGGCGGGCGGGTTGTCAACCACTGCGCCACCAGGGAAGCCCTCTACCTTGTGTTTTGTCATTAGTATCCTTTAGTGCTAGGAAAACACACATGCTGCGTTTAATTCTTTATCTGTTTGGCCCATTCCATGAAATAAGTAATGCTCTCTTATGACTGGTTCTTACTATACGAGACAACAAAGTCATGAATAATCTACCATTTGTCATGATCAAAAAGATGTACTATCATTTTATGTTGAAAGAAAAAAAGAAAACGCTGCCAATTAAACTGATTCACTCCCTAACCTAAGATGCATTTTGATTTGATACATGTTAAAATGTGATAAAATGTATCTTAAAATGGATGAAATGTTTGATATTGTGGTTTCAGTGGACTGCATGGCACAGAGATGGCCCAAGAAGTTCCTTCCTTTTCTAATAACAGTATGACTATTATAAAGTTCCCATTTCAGGTAGGAAATCTGCTTCTGTTAACATGCAGCATTGAAAGAAATACCCAAGTGATTTAGTGCTTGCAATGACTAAACGTATGCACATTTCTACTGTAGGTTATATTTAGCAATTTCCTTTATTCCAGTATTCTGGACACTAAAATTAAAAATACTAGTCCTGTTAAGGCCATGTCTTTTAAAGATGGACCTATTATTTCATACCTCCCAGTGATAAACTAACAGTGCAATCATCTACAGTATGCACTAGATACCTAAAGGGCACTGAAGTAATTAAGTCTGCATTATTTAATTGGAGCTTCCAGATCTCTGGGTTGACAGTTGCTTCATAGCCAGGATGGATAGGAATAGAATGGAAACATAATTTTCTTTAAATAAAAAAGCAAATAGGCTGCATCTTGATGCTCCTTATCTGTATTTCACCTTTATTGTCTCAGGAGCAATTTGTCCAGTACACAGCACAGCCCTTGTGTTTTCATTATTTTCTGCCAGTAATCTCTTTCTCTTTCCTGTGAGAAACATCTAAAGTTAATAACGAGATAAAACCTATTTTCTTCCAGCTGTTTTTTTTTCCAGATTTTTCAATATTCAATTAAGAAAGGGCAAAAGTTGCAGACCACCTTAGAGGAACACTGCTAGACTACTCTGATTATTTTCCCCTCATAATGGTATTTCTCAGCTTGGATTGTGATAAGAAACCTTATAAACAATGATAATGCTTCTGAAGCCCAGAAAAACTTGGAACAAAAAGAAGATTTTCATTTCTCAAAGCTCTGCTTTGTGAAGGGCTCCCCTACATTCAAGAATATATTTCTGAAAATTCTTCTCGACATAAAAGTTTAAACCTTATATTTTCTTGTCTATTGCAGTGAGTAGCATGACTTGAGATGTTGGTCTCATGAGGTAGGACCACCTGAAAATGCAGCTTTGTTTCCTAGCTCAACCAAGAGGAAAAAGGATCATAGAATGTTTAAACTAGTGAGAACTGTAGACTTAATCTAGTCCCAAATCCTTAATTTTACAGATTAAGGAATCATATCAGACCTGGTGCTGTAGATCAATTTTTCCATTTGGGAGGTAAATTCTCACTTATTTACTATTCGATTTCTTTTAGTTTTGCGGTATACAGAGCTAAGTTAATTTGCAACTCTAAATTAAGGCTGCTACTGAGAATTCAAGCCATCACACATACTGAGACAGGTTTTGTTCATTTATTTTGCGCTTTCTGGAGGAAAATGTCTGGGGCAGAATTTCCACTAGCTGAGAGCTTTACGCAGCAGAGTTGAAAGTACTTATTCTTTGGGACTGATATATAAATAACTTCTATGAAAAGTGATTCCTTTTCTCTCCCTCAGAATTTATTTGGATATAAGACTAAAAAAATTATTCGGCTTATGGAACTTCATGGTTTCAAGAGTAAATATAGAAGTCCCCTCCGATCCGCGGTTTTGCTTTCTGCGGTTTCAATTACCCGCAGTCAACTTTCTACTGAAAGTATTTAGTAGCAAATTCCAGAAGAAAAACATTTCTCTTTTAAATTGCGCTGCTGTTCTGAGTAGCGTGATGAAATCTCGCGCTGTCTCGCTCCCGCCCGCCCATTAATCGCTCAGCCGCCATCTTGCTTACCAGATCTACCGTCAGAGGTTTCGCTGTGTTCAGGTAACTCTAATTTGACTTAAAAATGGCCCCAAAGTGTAAGAGTCGCGATGCTGGCAATTCGGATATAACAAAGAGAAGCCGTAAAGTGCTTCTTTTAAGTGAGAAGTGAAAGTTCTTGCCTAAATAAGAAGAGGGAAAAAAAAATCGTGTGCCGAGGTTGCTAAGATCTATGGTAAAAACGAATCTTATATGAAATTGTGAAGAAGGAAAAAGAAATTCATGCTAGTTTTGCTATCGCACCTCAGACTGCAAAAGTTACGGCCACGGTTGCGTGATAAGTGCTTAGTTAAGGTGGAAAAGGTATTAAATTTGGACAATAAGATATTTTGAGAGACAGACCACATTCATATAACTTTTTTATTACAGTATGTTGTGATAATTGTTCTTTTTTATTAGTTATTCTTGTTAATCTCTTACTGTGCCTAATTTGTAAATTAAACTTTATCATAGGTATGTGTGTATAGGAAAAAACATAGTATGTATAAGGTTTAGTACTATCCAAGGTTTCAGGCATCCACTGGGGACCTTGGAATGTATCCCCCCCAGATAAGAGGGGACTACTGTATTCTTCTTCTTACTAAAAAGCAAAATGTATTTCCAAAGACTTGGACTTTGTGTCCAAGGAGTTCAGAATGTGAACAAAAGGGAACTGGACAGTTGATGTCCTTCTGGGGTTCAGGGTAATGTGTTGGTGAGCACTTGTATTTCCTGTTTTGATGGTAGAAATTGCTAGGGATTGTCTCACGTTGTAAGAGCGTGATACCAACAATTTGAGGTTTGTAGATTAAGTATCTTTTTTTTGTTTTTTTCGGTACACTCGAGCAGCATTTGCTAACCTTGTTGCCATTCTGCAGTGTGACCATAATATTTACATATGAGTCACATTCCCAAGGTACCTCCAGTTTATGGACTTCCCTGTAGCCATTAGACAGCAAAGGAGCATCACTTCCAAATTCCCAGCAAGCGGTTGTAATCCCTCCTCTTTCTCTCAAGAAAGCACATTGGACATCAAGTGCATGAGAGTATTGGAGAAAACATTGACTCTACTCTAATTTATTTTTTAAAAAATCATTCCTAAGCTTTAATATTTTATCATACAGAATACTTCATATCTGATAGAGACAAAATGTTTTGGAGCATTATGACTGAGAACAACTTTTATGCAGCATTCACTAATTAGATCATGAAACGGGTTAGGAGTGCAAACAATAGATTTTGTTTCATTTTTCTTTCAGTGCTCTTATTTTTTTAATAGCTAACATAGTTATTCAAAACTCAGGTTGATATAAAAAGCTGTACACTGAGAAGTCTAATTCTCACATCTGTTCTCATTAACCCTTTTCCCTTTCTTGCTATTTTGGTAACCTTTGTTTAGGTTTTACCTGTGTTTCTTCATATAAATACAAACTTATACAAATATATACACTTACTTTTCCCCTTTTCTTTCACAAATGAAGGCTACTATATTCATTGTTTTGCATAATGCTTTAAAAAGAATTTTTAATGATCTAACCTATATCATATACTGCAATAATATACCACTACACAGAATATACATATATAATAAATTATATATATATATATAATTTCCTTTTTGCAGCTACACAGTCTGTATCATAAGCTATTTAATCAGTTCAGTATTGATGGACACAAGAAATTCTAATCTTTTACTATTGTAAACAATGTTGCAACAAATAACATTGTATATATGTTATTTTGTACCTGAGTGATATAAATATCTTCTTACTAAAAAACAGGAAGTGTTTCAAATGACATGAGTTTTGGGGTCCAAGAAGTTACAGAATCTGAAAAATGAAAGGAATCCTGGCAGCCCAAGCCCTTTTTTGGTTCAGTATAGGATAAACTACCAGAAGTGGGATTGAAGATAAAGGGTTAATGAATTTGTAGTTTTTATATTTTTCAAAATTCCCTTCCTTAAGGTTTCAACAGTACCATAGGAGTTCAAAGTAGTCAAACTTCTGCATTTTTGCCAATTTTATGGGTTAAAAGCAGTATCTCCATGGATTTTTTTTTAACATCTGTATTGGAGTATAATTGCTTTACAATGGTGTGTTAGTTTCAGCTTTATAACAGAGTGAATCAGCTATACATATATCCCTCCATATACTTTTCATTTGCATTTCTCTTGTTGTGAGTGAAGTTACATATTTTTTTATATGTTGGTTTAAGAGCCAGTTGTATTTGCTTTCCTGTGAACTGTCTGCTCATATAGTATGTCTGTTTTTATTGACTGTTGGTGATATTTTTATGGAGTTCAAGGAGCCCTGTATGTATTAGGAGATTAGTTGTTTCTAATATGAAGGGCGTATATTCTTTTCCAGTATGTTTATTTGTTTAATTACTTAGCTATGGCATAACTCATCCACATTTTTTTCAGAGACTTGCCCTTGCAGGGGCTCCAGCTCTTTCCAATTTCTCCACTTTTGCTCTGGACCCCATGATCCCCAACATCCTTTATTAGTTACCTCCTTTCTCCATCTCATATCTCTCCCTTGTTGCTGGAAGTTACTGAATTATCCTCACTGTATACACATATTTACATATCTCCTATCTTAAATGCATAAAATGTCTTTATCTTACATTGTCTTTACTTCTACATTCTTTCCTTTGTATTGCTTGAGAGAAGAGTTTTCACTCCATGTCTCCATTATCTCTTTCCACAGCTCTGAGCTTAAAAAGTTAATTCTATGACATTACAAATTGACCCCTAGTTCTCAAATGACTGTGTACTTTCCCTTCGTATCCTACTTCATCTCTCTTGCAGAATCTGACACTTCAGTCACTCTTTTTTGACATCATTTCCTTCTTTGGTTGTTTTCATGATACTCTCCCCTCTGTATTCTTTAACTATTCTACTCACCCTATCTTCTTATTCTTTGTTGTCCTCATTTATACGTGTTAAAGGATTTGACTATCACATGTAAGTGAAGGACTCCTAATCTATGTCTACATTTCATACCCTGGCCTCCAAGGACCATATATTCATATCCAAATGCCCCTGACGGGTGGGCCATAGACACCAATCTCTCCCTCCTCTGCCTCTCTCCACCCAGTCACTTCTATTTCTCAGACAACTTTGATCAAGTTACTTAATGCCTTTGCATCTTGATTTACTAATAAGTAAAATGGGGTCTATAATGTTACCTACCTCATAGAGTTATGATAAGGATTAAACAGGAAAAGAAACAGTGGCAATTAGGAATCCCTTCAGATTTCCCCTTCTCCTTTCCCTCCTCTTTCTTAATATTATAATTATTATTAATAGTATAATTACCATTAGGGGTTTTGAAATTTTGTTCAAATATTTCCTTCTCTGGGAAGTCGTTACTGGCAAGGACTGTGCTGACAGTGATTTTGCTTTTAAGAAACATAAGTCTACTTGAAAAGGCAGATAAGAGAATGAATCATTCTTACTATGTTAGAGGTAAGCCATGCATTGCTAAGGCTACCATTATGTCTGGTACATAGTAGGTGTGCAGTAAATATTTGGAAGGAGTGTTTATAAGCTGGTATAACAATACATGTCAAAAGAATATACTTAAAATTACATGCAGTGGTTTATAAATCTATTTAATTTCCATGATAGTGAGATGTGCTAATATTGGGTTTATGATTTTGCTTCATACTAGTATTTGTATTTGTAGGGGATATATTAGAGGCAATTTAGACTGTTAATTCTCTCTTTCTGTAGAATAAAAAAAATTCTGTCCACTGTAGTTAGAACTTTTGGGTTTATAATAAATGAGGACAAGTTAAACAACCAGATATATTTTTCTATTAGCCCTTAAAGAATTTCTTTGGTCCTGGAATTATTGTCAAAAATCATTAATTCTATAATTTGGTAGAGGAAGAAATTTTACATTGTCTCAAATGAATGGTATTTCTTCTCCCCCTCACCATATCCTTTATATTCATCTAGTTTTCATGTCAATAGATCAAGAAAACTAAAGGCACTCTACAGAAAAGGCTCTCATAAACAGGATCTTATGAAAACCAAATAAACTGGAACAAAAGAAAGAGGCATAGATATAAATGCTCTGAAACCATCTGAATTTTTCTTTAAGTCCCAGGGTTTATTTTCATGTCTGAAACATAATATAAACAGAGAAATGTAGCTTTCTGACCACTGCCTCATTGTTATTTTACATTTCCCAACACTGGGAAGCATAATCTATGTGTTGATAATTTATCTTTGAAGTATAAATTGTTTGATATTTTCAGAGTAGAAGTCATATGGTTTAGAGTCACAAGAAAATTGCATCAGCATTCTATCTTTATAATGAAAGACTAGGGTTTATTATTCCATTGACCTATGAAGACACTTTAGAGAATTAATGTACTGTACTGTAGGTGTTATGTACTAGGGTTGACATGTATAAATATTCTGAAAAATTACTCATTTAGTTAGCTGGATGGTTTAACAGATTTAGCAGAAATAGTAATACTTTTAGCAAATATTTGTTAATGTTGGCTAAATGTTTAAATATTTGTTAAATGTGTATGCAATTTGTGTACAGTAGCATTTGAAAGAAAGATTAAAGCAATCACGTTTCTGTAACAAGTTACTACATCTCTAGTTTCCTGTATACATGAAGTGATTCCTATCTTCCTTAATCTCTAAAATTCCATTAAATAACTTGACCCAGACTAAAATCAAATATGATGCCTGGCACTGTGTCATATTTAGTGCTGGACTGCAGTTCAGAAACAAATTAGACCATTGTTTTGAAGTTCAAATGGTAGATCCCTTTCTGAGGCTTAACATGAAGAATCATATAATCATATAATCTGTCCAAGCTGAGGACACTGATATTCCAAGGAAAGTAGAGCTCTCCTTATTTGTTTTTCAGACAGCTGTAACAAATTATTTTAATATTGTTAAAGAATATTCAAGATTAAAAATGGAATTATGTTTTTTCCTCTACTTCTAAATAAGAAAAAAGAGAAAGAAACCAAATCTCCCTATTACTTCTCAGTTCTAACGTGCTGAAGTTAGGCAGCAGAAATATATGTAACTTAAAAAATTGGGTATCAGAGTAGAGAGTAGTAATTTGTGGTGTAAGCAATATTCTGAAAAATGGCAATAATTCTAGGCTCATGTGTGTGTGCACGAATGTGTGTGTGGTTTCAAATCCATCAGGTCCAATGCAAAATGTGTCACCCCTCTTCAATATTCCCAAGGGGGAAAAATGGACCTAGATTTTAAACAAAGAAAATAATGTATTTAGATGTTAAATCTTGAATCAAATCTTTAGTAATTTCAAAGTTTGTAATATAGTCATGTTGCTTTGAAGGTTATAACAATTATTATCTTATTAACTGATAGCCCAGGCACTATGTTTAAGTGAAAGTTATTTGGCAGAATTTTAGCTTTTTTCTCACAATAGTACACCAAAGGAGGGAAGGTGATATAGCACAGGTGAGGTCAATGACCTTGATGGCTGGAACATGTCTTCCATTTCTTCTGAAAGTTAAAAAGTTTCATACTTTTAAATTTCTCTAGGGCTCTGTACATCATGGACATTCAATAAATAATTTGGATGTAGCTGATATGAGCACAGAAGATAAAAGTTCTAGCATCTGTTTCCTACAATCAATTATTACTCTAAAGATGGGAGACTATTGGATATCCTTATAACCTCCCCCCCTTTTTTTCCTGCTCATTATCTCAGGAATTTTTGCAAATTTTCTATTTGTAATCAGTAAAGCTATCCTTACATGTTCAGTAGCAGAAACATTAAACAGTTGTTCTTAGTGTAACTTTCCTTATGCTCCTTATACTCATAGCAGCCTGACTGACAATCAGTGAAGTCAGTGTTCACCACACCCATGGTGCCATTCGTCTAACTCAGGGTTTCTCAATCCTGGCGCTATTGAAATCTGCAGCCATGTAATTCTTTGCCATGGGGGATATCCTGTGCCTTGTAATATGTTCAGCAGTATCCCTGGCCTTTACCACTAGATGAGCAACACTATACCAGTTGTAATAAGCAGAAATGCCTCCGGATATTGCCAAATGTCCCCTGAAAGCCAAGTCACCCTCAGTTGACAACTGTTGCTCTAATTGGTTGGTTTGATGATAATTTGTATTTTGAATGTCTCTGTTGCCAAATATGTAAGTGACCTCTTCATGGGCCTGTGTTTCTTGAGTCATATGTGTAAGGTAGTTCTGGTCTTACATATCTTCACAGGGCTGCCCAAGCATCCCAGTAAAGATACAGATAAAGAAATAGAGATTCCTAGTGAAAAATGTGTTGTGCCTTTATTGTGTAGAGTCAGAAGATACCTTTCCTTATTTACACAAGAGTCAGGATTATAAGCAGAGCTCTCTGCACAATGACTTGCACATTAAAAAAATGACTAATAAATCAACAGCTACTTTTGTTTTTGCACTGTTATTATTAATACATTGTAGAACTGTACATTCTCTTCACTCCTGAAATCTGGAATATCACCCTACTTGGCAAGTATTTGGAACAGCAGTGATCTCTTTGTCCTGTGTCTTTTGGCCTGCGTAAGAATATTTAAGTGCTATAACCAGCTGACTCACTAATGAAGTTATGTTGCCTTTCCTTTACCTAGTGACAAATAGAAAATGGAGGAATTTCCACTAAGAACATAGTACATGGAGTTTTTCTTCTAGAGCCACAGTAGTTTTTCTATAAATTCACTGGAGTTAAGAGTAGAGAGTTCAGCTTTCTGGAGATATTTTCTCATTTCCTTTAGGAAATACATTTACATTTCCTTTAGGCTACTTAAGAAGGCCTTAGAGCTGTCGTCAATAATCCAAACTCAGCAGCAGTTCCTAGTTTTTGTTTGTTTGTTTTTTTAATTGGCTGAGCCTGGCATATAGTAAGGGCTCAAGAAATATTTGCTGGTGAGTGAATGAATGATTGAATATTCTGTGCTTTTCTGTCTGAGACATTTGATTTAAAACCAAAGACATTTTGTAACAACTTAATGGCACATGTAATATTTCATCATTCAATTCAGTTCAAGTCAGAGCATTTAATTGAGGCTAGGATGCCAAAGGCAGGGTGAGAAAATTCATGTTCACGGGCTTGGTTTGGCTTCATTTCCTTTTTGCTTTCATTTACTTCATAATAACATAAGTCACTGTTGCTGGTGGGCTGGGGAATGGGGTGGTACATACAGAAGCAACAGTAACTTCTGGATTAAGAGTTATTGTTAGTTTGTTTCTCAGTATAGGTGAAAGCAGATTTGCTACAAACCTTTACTGAGTGGTGGCAACAACTTAATCTTTCTAAAGGAATAATGAAAGTGTAAATGAAGTTCACTCTTAGTCACTCAATATGTAAAAGCATATGGGAACTATACTTCAGAAGAAAGAATACTGTCTCATATGGAAAAGAATACATTTACGTTTCCTTTAGGAAAGCATGTTTCATGGAAGCAACCTAAGGTGTTCTTTAATTGAAATATTATTCTAGATGTTATCTTAAAAACATGAACATTCTCACTTATATCGTATCCCTTGAGATAAGTCAAATGCCAAAATTTATGTATGTTTGTGTATATGAGTGTGTATGTGTGTATGTGTGTGTGTGTATTCTAAGGTTTTTCTCTCTCTGTCTAAATTTCTGGTTTTCTTCTTTGTCTCTGTCACCAGCCAAACTAAATAGGTGTGAAAGAATGTGGTAAGAGGGTCTACGAACAACTATCCCACAAAAGTTATCATAAGAAATAAGATTTTTGCTTGTGTTTTTGTTGTTGTTATTGCTTTTGTTTTTTAGTAAAGCACATAACACAAAGTCTGTCACATAATATGAGTTTAGTAAATATTAATAGTATGTCAATTACAGTGCTGCCCTTTCACTGTGATTATGCCTCCTCCGTGGTTTAGAGTTTTCTGCAGAGAGAATATTAAAAACAAATCCAAGGCATTTTCTTGAGGTTTGACTCTGTTTATATGGGCAAGGAGAAAACATAGTTTTAGAAATTTGTACTCTCCCCTGGCTTAAAGCCTTTTCCTGTCATTATCCCAACCTTCATTATGTCAATTGGAATATAGGAACAAGAAAAGAAAAAGAATCGACTTTTTTTTTTTTTGCGGTACGCGGGCCTCTCACCGTTGTGGTCTCTCCCGTTGCGGAGCACAGGCTCCAGACGCGCAGGCTCAGCGGCCATGGCTCACGGGCCCAGCCACTTCGCGGCGTGTGGGATCTTCCCAGACCGGAGCCCGAACCCGTATCACTTGCATCGGCAGGCGGACTCTCAACCACTGTGCCACCAGGGAAGCCCTTATAGTGTAGTTTTCGTTTCAGTTATTGTATTGTTCATCTCTGTTTGTTTGTTCTTTACTTCTTCTAGGTCTTTGTTAAACATTTCTTGCATCTTCTCGATCTTTGCCTCCATTCTTTTTCCGAGGTCCTGGATCGTCTTCACTATCATTATTCTGAATTCTTTTTCTGGAAAGTTGCCTATCTCCACTTCATTTAGTTGTTTTTCTGGGGTTTTATCTTGTTCCTTCATCTGGTATATAGCCCTCTGCCTTTACATTTTATATTTCTTTCTGTGAATGTAGGTTTTCCACAGGCCGCAGGATTGTAGTTCTTGCTTCTGCTGTCTGCTCTCTGGTGGATGAGGCTATCTAAGAGGCTTGATTGGAGGGTCTGGTGGTGGGTAGAGCTGACTGTTGCTGTGGTGGGCAGAGCTCAGTAAAACTCTAATCCACTTCACTGCTGATGGGTGGGGCTGGGTTCCCTCCCTGTTGGTTGTTTGGCCTGAGGCAACCCAACACTGGAGCCTACCGGGGCTCTTTGGTGGGGCTAATGACAGACTCTGGGAGGGCTCTCGCCAAGGAGTACTTCCCAGAAATTCTGCTGCCAGTGTCCTTATCCCCACGGTGAAACAGAGCCATTCCCCGCCTCTGCAGGAGACCCTCCAACACTAGCTGGTAGGTCTGGTTCAGTCTCCCCTGGGGTCACTGCTCCTTCCCCTGGGTCCCGATGCGCACACTACTTTGTGTGTGCCCTCCAAGAGTGGAGTCTCTGTTTCCCCCGGTCTTGTCGAAGTCCTGCAATCAATTTCCACTAGGCTTCAAAATCTGATTCTCTAGGAATTCCTCCTCCTGTTGCCAGACCCCCAGGCTGGGATGCTTGACGTGGGGCTCAGAACCTTCACTGCAGTGGATGGACTTCTGTGGTATAGGTGTTCTGCAGTCTGTGAGTCACCCCCCCACCAGTTATGGGATTTGATTTTACTGTGATTGCGCCCCTCCTACCATCTCATTGTGGCTTCTCCTTTGTCTTTGGATGTGGGGTATCCCTTTTGGTGAGTTCCAGTGTCCTCCTGTCGATGACTATCCAGCAGCTAGTCGTGATTCCGGTGTTCTCGCAAGAGGGAGTGAGAGCAAATCCTTATACTTCACAATCTAGGTTCCTCTCCAATTTCCCATTTTATGGCTGTTAGTATTTGCCTTATATATTGAGGTGCTCCTATGTTGGGTGCATAAATACAATTGTTATATCTTCTTCTAGGATTGATCCCTTGATCATTATGTAGTGTCCTTCTCTGTCTCTTGTAATAGTCTTTGTTTTAAAGTCTATTTTGTCTGATATGAGAATTGCTACTCCAGCTTTCTTTAGATTTCCATTTGCGTGGAATATCTTTTTCCATCCCCTCACTTTCAGTCTGTATGTGTCCCTAGGTCTGAGGTCAGTCTCTTGTAGACAGCATATATACAGGTCTTATTTTTATATTCATTCAGCCAGTCTATGTCTTTTGGTTGGAACATTTAATCCATTTACTTTTAAGGTAATTATCGATATATATGTTCCTATTACCCTTTTCTTAATTGTTTTGGGTTTGTTATTGTAGGTCTTTTCCTTCTCTTGTGTTTCCTGCCTAGAGAAGTTCCTTTGGCACTTGTTCTAAAGCTGGTTTGGTGGTGCTGAATTCTCTTAGCTTTTGCTTGTCTGTAAAGGTTTTAATTTCTCCATCAAATCTGAATGAGATCCTTGCTGTGTAGAGTAACCTTGGTTGTAGGTTTTTCTCCTTCATCTCTTTAAATATGTCCTGCCACTCCCTTCTGGTATTCAGAGTTTCTGCTGAAAGATCAGCTGTTAAACTTATGGGGATTCCCTTATGTGTTATTTGTTGTTTTTCCCTTGCTGCTTTTAATATTTTTTCTTTGTATTTAATTTTGGTAGTTTGATTAATATGTGTCTTGGCCTATTTCACCTTGGATTTATCCTGTATGGGACTTTCTGTGCTTCCTGGACTTGATTAACTATTTCCTTTTCCATATTAGGGAAGTTTTCAACTATAATCTCTTCAAATATTTTTTCAGTTCCTTTCTTTTTCTCCTCTTCTTCTGGGACCCCTATAATTCGAATGTTGGTGCATTTAATGTTGTCCCAGAGGTCTCTGAGACTGTCCTCAATTCTTTTCATTCTTTTTTCTTTATTCTGCTCTGCAGTAGTTATTTCCACTATTTTATCTTCCAGGTCACTTATCTGTTCTTCTGCCTCAATTATTCTGCTATTGATTCCTTCTACAGAATTTTTAATTTCATTTATTGTGTTGTTCATCACTGTTTGTTTGCTCTTTAGTTCTTCCAGGTCCTTGATAAACGTTTCTTCTATTTTCTCCATTCTATTTCCAAGATTTTGGATCATCTTTACTATCATTATTCAGAATTCTTTTTCAGGTAGACTGCCTATTTCCTCTTCATTTGTTAGGTCTCGTGGGTTTTTGCCTTGTTCCTTCATCTGCTGTGTGCTTCTCTGTCTTCTCGTTTTGTTTAACTTACTGTGTTTGGGGTCTCATTCTGCAGTTTTGTAGTTCCCATTGTTTTTGGTGTCTGTCCCCAGTGGCTAAGATTGGTTCAGTGGGTTGTGTAGGCTTCCTGGTGGAGGGGTCTAGTGCCTGTGTTCTGGTGGATGAGGCTGGATCTTGTCTTTCTGGTGGGCAGGTCCACGTCTGGTGGTGTTTTTTGGGGTTTCTGTGGCCTTATTATGATTTTAGGCAGCCTCTCTACTAATAGATGCGGTTGTGTTTCTGTCTTGCTAGTTGTTTGGCATAGGGTGTCTAGCACTGTAGCTTGCTGGTCATTGAGTGGAGCTGGGTCTTGGCGTTGAGATGGAGCTCTCTGGGAGATTTTTGCTGTTTGATATTATGTGGAGCTGGGAGGTATCTTGTGGACCAGTGTCCTGAACTTGGCTCTCCCACCTCCGTGGCAGCCCTGACACCTGGCTGGAGCACCAAGAACCTGTCATCCACATGGCTCAGAATAAAAGGGAGAAAAAAAAGAAAGAAGAAGATAAAATAAAGTAAAATAAAATAAAGTAAAATAAAAGTTATTAAAAATAACAAATAATTATAAAAAAATTTTTAAAGAAGTAATTAAAGGAAAAAAAAGAGAAAGAAAGAATTGAGCTACCAAACTGCTAAACAATTCCACCAATGATAACAAATGCTACAAAATATACTAAAAAAACAAACAAACAAACAAACAAATAAACGGAGAGACAGTACTCTAGGACAAATGGTAAAAGCCAAGCTATAGAGACAAAATCACACACAGAAGCATATACATACACACTCACAAAAAGAGAAAAAGGGAAAAAATATATATATCGTTGCTCCCAAAGTCCACCTCCTCAATTTGGGATCATTCGTTGTCTATTCACGTATTCCACAGATGCAGGGTACATCCAGTTGACTGTGAAGATTTAATCCGCTGCTCCTGAGGCTGCTGGGAGAGATTTCCCTTTCTCTTCTTTGTTCACACTGCTCCTGAGGTTCAGCTTTGGATTTGGACCCGCCTCTGCATGTAGGTCACCTGAGGGCATCTTTTCTTTGCTTAGATAGGACGGGGTCATAGTAGCAGCTGATTCTGGGGCTCTGGCTCACTCAGGCGGGGGGCGGGGGGTGGGGGGGTGGGGTGGGGGTGGGGGTGGGGGTATGGATGTGGGGCGAGGCTTTGGCAGCAGAGACCGGCATGACGTTGCACCAGCCTGAGGCGCGCTGTGCGTTCTCCCGGGGAAGTTGTCCCTGGATCACGGAACCCTGGCAGTGGCGGCCTGCACAGGCTCCTGGGAGGGGAGGTCCCCTACATTTCTTAATTCTTTTTATCCAAACCTTTTCCCACTACCTTTTAGAATGGTTTATTTGTGTCCTTATACAAACACAAAGTTTGAACATATTTTTAGTCTATAACATGGGCAGTGGGTATAAATCTTACCATCCTCTAAACTTGGATGAAAAAATTTTTACAATCCTTCATTTTTCTAAAACAAATTACATTTGTCTTTAAAGCGAGATTCTTCAGGGATGGCCAGAAATTCAGTCTCAGTCACTAATGTGACTCCCTTTCCTTCAGGACTATGCTAAAGTGAGAGGGTTTGAAGCAGTCCAGGAGAGGAGAGAGGGTGTTCTCAACTTTGCTCCCTTCTGGACATTGGGTATACTGCCACTATCTAAGCCTTCTTTGACTCTTCATCTGCTCTGCTTGCGTATGTGATCTGTGATGAGGTTGTCAGTTTCAGTCTGGTTTGCAGCTTTTCTGGGGGTTAAGGGGGGGGTACCAAATCATTCTTCAGGGCCCTGCCAGATACCCCGAGTGCAATGTCTGCTACTCCTCTAAACCCACCAAAACCTTCCCATACATTTCTTTTTGTAGCTTCCTCTTGACCCCCTTTCCTCATGAGTTAATCAATATAATCTCTCATGTTGAGAGATTCTTCCTTTTAGGAACACCATGTTCTCCTTTTTAGGAGTGGGTGTGAATGAACTACAAGCTAAAACCAATATTTTTTTTACTAACTCACCCTGTTAAACATGTTGATTCATCAACAGAACACGTGGAACAAAAATGGCACACTTACAGAGAGTTGACCTCATCCTCAAAGTTTCTGATGTCTTTTCCAGCATTTGCTAAATAGATAAACATTTATAGAGCTCAAAACTTATTACAAGTTATTTTAAACGTATGCCAATGACTCATGGAAATATTATTCCACTGTTTTATCTCTAGATTTTTCTATTCTCTAATTACTTGAGAAGAAAATGTTATTTGTGACATCTTAAAGCAAGGCCCTACCCTAACTATTCCTATTTACTGATAATTATGTGAGTTCACTGATTACACTGGATAATTATATTCATGCTGAGAGTGGAGTCAATATAATTACAGGCTGAGAGCTGGGATTGGGATGATGGACAAATTTTTAAGGACAGTCTTCTCAGGTGTGTGTATAGAGACAGTCAAGACTCTCAAAGTGAAAAATGTAATGCATTTCAACTTGTAGGGTGGTGGCCAAGTACCAAGAATGAGGAGATAAAGAAAGACTTAGGCCAAGGGCAATATGCTTGTGGGTGTGGACAGGTCCAGGACCAAAGTCCTGCCAGATGCCAGTCCTTCCCTTTTCAGATCTTGCTCAGCAGCATTCATTGAGGGTTGTAGACAGGTTCGAACCACCTAGCCCCTGGGCCAATACTGGCCAAGTCTGCCAATACATATAATAGGATGCTTTTGCTTCCTACAAGTAGGGGTTTGGAATTTATCTTGCATCTATAAGCTGGGGGTCCCTGAAATGAGCCCCTAATCACCTGATCACCATATTGTGGCTTTCTTCTCAATCTGCACTGTGGTACACTCAACTCCTCAGATGCTCTGTCTGCATTACAAATACCTACCTGGAAGAGAGCTCTAACACCAGCTCACTTATTTGGAGACTGGGTGTCTTGGTTATCTCTTAATGCTCCTTGCTTCCTGTGCCTATGGTAACAAGTTCAGATCTTTTTCTCAACCAGAATTGCCACTCACAGCTGGGAAACTTCTGTCTCTTATATCACTAGCCTGTTAGGTGTTAGCTCTGGTCTGGTTGGAGCCGGAGTTCACTGTGATACTTTGGCAGCCATGGTTTAGAGCACTGGTTACACTTTGAGCCATGGACTCTGGCCCGTTGTGACTCCCTTTCCCAATCAACCATCATTAACTGAAGTCTCAATATGCCTCATGGTTAAGTCCACATAGATTCATTGGCTGGCTACCATTCTACCTGTTCAATTTGTCCTAGGTACACACACACATTTTTTGGGAAGTCTTCAGCCAGCTTTCTTAACAAACCTAAACTCAGGAATCACACTGAAAAGATCAACCTGTTTCAATTTGTGCAGAAGTAGAGGGTTTTGAGTTTAAAATTTTTAAATGTTTGGTCACAAAGCCTCTTATCATAAATACTTTTTCTTTAGAGATTATTTCAGGGGAAGATTTCTAACTACTGTCCATGCTGAGATAATTCATTGTTTTCTCACCATGGAGAAGGGTGAAGAAAGATCAGGACTGGAATAAGGCTCACTGATTCTCAGCTTCCTCCCACACTCCCCTTAAGACACCAACAATATAACGATCTAAGGATCATTTCCAAGATGCAGTCACAGATTTGAGATTCACACTCAAGTGACCCCAGTGCTTTCAGTGAATGCTAAGATATAGAGACATCAATTAGGGGTTTTAGAGGCACAGGTTTTGTTTTAAGGACATTGGGATTCTCACTTGCGTATGTGTCTAGACTCAGTTAACTGTTGAATTTTCACCAGGTTTGGCTGATACAGATGTTCCACTTGTACTGGCAGTGTGACCGCCAGTTAATGAAGCATCTCAGTTCATGAATCTCTCCTGCCGCTCATCCTGACAAGTTGGAGAGGAAGAGGCTGCCTACAGATGGTGTTTCAAGTGTGTACAATATAGTGGGTTCCAAACACATGGGGGCTTTATTCAGGTTGCCAAAACTCACTGTGCTCTCACACGTAGTAGATGCATCTGATTAAAGGGGATCAATCTATAAGCAGTGTTTCATGATTAGAGAGAAAAATATTGCCTTTCTTGGCTAAGGAGCAAATTTAAACTGAGCCCTATGGAGAAGAGAGGAAGCAAGAGTTACTAGTTTTAAAGAAGTAGCTTGTCCTAGATGCTCTTTTGTCCCTTTACTTCATTAATATAGGAGGTCTCACTAGTGTGGATTTGTCAGATTACAAGTTAACTGTGATTGTGGACAATGGCACCAAAATGTGATTGCAGTGGTTCCCTGTTCCTTAACTCTCTGCAGGCTTTTCATTAGTCACAGCTATCATTCCTTCACCACCGGCAAAGAGTTGAATGTTAATGTTCATGCTGAATGAGGGATCCAAAGTTGGAACACAAATTTGTATTAAAGACCTGTTTTGAGAAAGAACTATTGTGAAAGTGGAGGATACCTGGGTAGCAGAAATTTCAGTTTTGGGAAAAAATATATATTCCTGGTTTTTCTGTAGGACTGAGAACTCCTCAGAGATATCCGCTGTGTTTAGCACAGTGCCTTTTTTACAGTAGGCACTCAATAAATGTTTGTATAAATAAAGGAGTGAATGGCATTGCCTAACACAAGCAATTGATACTGAATTTAGAATAGATGAATTTTATCTTTCTTCACTAATGTTTTCTTTGAAGCATACAACAATGAAAGTAAAATTGCAAAATTTTAGAAAGAAGAGGAATAAGGTGACCATTCAGACTGATTCTATTATGTTAGAGATTATAATGATGATATTTAGTGTTTACCATGCCAGGCATTGTGCTAAGCGTTGAGTATGTCTTATTTAAGTCTCATAACAACTCTAGAAATAGTGCTAGCCCATTGTATAGAAAAGAAAATTGAGGCATAGAAGGCCCACACAGCCAGTAAGTGATGAAGCCAGGATTAAACCCAGGCTGTCTGACTCATTCTTTCTCATTTTCTACTTCGGCTGTTGCTCAACCTCCAAGAGGTTGGATGACATATCCAAGGCTGTCATGTGATGGGGTCTCAAACTTTATCTCATGATTTTCATCCTATTGCTTTTTCTCCTGCAACACATTTTTTTTGAGTAAAAAAACCTTTTCTGTAATACATGCCCTTCAAATTATGACCTAAATCTCAGAGATAACTGGAGAACTGGTGGTGCTGGTATGGAATTAATACATAAGTTAGGATGCTGTCAACAGCAAATAATAGGAAATCTTAAATCAGCTGACTTATACAATAAATAAAAAGTATTATTCTCAAAACAAGAAGCCCGAAGGTTGGATAGTGTTGAAAAATAATTTAAGTACACTGACACTCTTACAGATATGTACAGTACTAAACATTTATTAGCAAATGAATGAAAGGTGTTCACATAATCTATTGTCCAGGCTTGAACAAGTCCCAACTCTCTAACCCTTTAACACTTCAGCACACCATCTTGTGTAAGAGAATCACTGACGACAATCTCTAAGATTCCTGAGATAAGGTTCCACATACAGTCCTTACAGCTGGTTGCATACAGTCTGAATTTTAGATTGCACGGCTGGAGACTATCTTGTTTAGGAATTTAGCCTGAGGCAAAATCCCAAGGAGTACAAGCTTCTGATCTTACTAGATTCTTATTCTCTATTCGTGAAAGAATAGGAAGTATCTATAAAATAATTTTAGCTAATCCACATAACTTGAATACCTTTAATTTCACCAGTGAGAGCTTAATTTTAACATTCATCATGCTAGTCAACAGGCTGCTATTTTTATCACTAAAAGCCCTTTTCTGACATTTAGTATGTTAATTAGCAAAATGTAGGTTACTGAGGAAGGTACAGTTAACAGAAGTTCTTATAATAGCCCTTCTGGAGTTTAGACTTCCTGATCAGAATTCCAGTAACCACTCCTGTGTTCTTGGTTGCCATGTTCATTGACCACTCCTAGACAGGGAATCTTTGATTAGAATGCTTAGAGCTCAACCCGGGTTACACTCACATAATATCACAATGTTTATGCTGAAGTATTTAAAAGTATAGTAATTTTAACAGTGTCATCCAGATTGGTTAATTCAGCAATTAAATGAAATCCTCAAGAATCCAAGCTGCCCTTGTTTCCACCCTGCTGTCTGACTCTGTCCTTGACTAGTACGCTTAACGGTAGTGAGGTGATGGCTGCTCGAGTTCTAGGTGTCATCAAATGCAGACTTGATACCATCTCAAAGAAAAAGGGGACAGGGGTAACGGACATCCCTTTGTGTGCTCCTCTTCTCAGCAGCAAAGAAACTTCACCCAGAAGCCACTCAGTAGATTTCCCCTCATCTGATGGGACAGAATAATATAGCATATTCATTTTGAAGCCAATCATTGGGAAGTAAAATTGAATTTTTTTGAATATTGGTAAACTTTATTAGGACTTAACACTAAGTCATCTGAGGAGTGGGGAAAAAAATTAGAGCTTCATGAACAATAATGAATAAGGAAGAGGTGGTTGGGAAGGCAAGATCTGCAGCATGTGGAAAATGATTTCTTCTTTTTTTAAGTGTGAATATCTTTAAGGGCAACATTCATCTTTATTTGACCCTTCATCCCATATTCTTCCTTAGTCGCAGCTCTCTTTGTTCCTTTTTTGGTTGATTTGTCTTTGCTGCTCTACTCCCAATCACTGAGAGTCTTCAGTTAATACCCCAACATCTTGAATTAGGGGAAGGAAGTTACAGCTTTAATGAGCATTTCTTTTTTTGATAGTTAGCCTAGAGTCATTTCAGGCTCCCTGATGCCTTCTTATCTTGGTGCATGCTGTTTATCATGTTAAATCTGGGATGAACCTGTCAGGGAATATTCCTGATTTGGGAACATAGAGGCCAGAGGAAAAAGATTTGCTAGGGCACTGTAATCACTGAAACCATCCTTTAAGAATGCTGTTGTCAGGCTGTTTGCTTCTCTTCCTTGACCAGCTAGAATCTCACTCAAAAACAAGTGCTTAATATTTTTCTAAAAATGTTTGATTTCAAGCAATCACATCCAACTTCTTCCTCTACCCCCTGGCTAGTTTTAAGATGAAAGAAATTGCATGGTGTTTTAAAAGCAGATTAGAGAGCCTGTGTCAGAGGATAAGGGCATATTCTCTAAATATTTACTTCTCCAGTGTCTTCAGAGAAAAGAAAGTAGAGACTGTACAAGTCAAGAATCTGTTTTCTGGATATGAAAGAAAATGAACTAAACTTTCTGCAGATTATAGAATTGATTCTTAAAAGCTTACACTTATTTAATGCCAAAAAGCAGCAAGTCTAGATGGCAAGGGTTCAGGATTATTAAAAAGGTATGGTCAGGGAAATAAAGGTCAATTTAATTGATATTTTTAAAACTTTCATTTTACATAGGTCTGATTCAGAGTTAGTGACAAGAAAAACATAAATAAGATTTTAAAACTCTAAATATACTATAAATTGTATCTTAACATTCACACATTGTAGAAGGTTGTCTTTTTAAACTGCATCACTAAACTTCCCATCATCATTTATTTCCTCTCTGCTATGAGGTCATTCTTCACCCTTTGCCCATGCCCCCACCCCACTCCACTAACGTACACAAAACAGGTACACATATACAAACCTCCTTCCCTTCTGTGATATCTAGCCTTGGTAATGGTGTCACCATTTTCCTAAATTAAAGTCTTGAAAAATGTTTTTTATTTCTTCCTCTTTCAGTTCTCACAACCAATTATTGACAAGTCCTATTGATTCTACTTCCCAATACTTCTTGCTTCAATTTCTTTCCTTTATTACTTCCTTCCTTTCCACTATGATTGCACTCAGAATTTGGCCATGACCTCTCAGTGGGATTCCTTGCCTCTGGCTTGTTTCCTCCAATCTATCTTTTACACCACTACTACCAGAACATTCTTTCTATACGACAGCTCTAGCTACTCTGCACAACTCATGGCACTCTGCAGATACTTGAAGATCTTCTGCGATTGGCCCTCTTTGCCTGAAGAATTTTAGCCCTCCCACCCAGTGTAACATCCATACTCTATTCACCAACTACATTTATAAACTCATCTCCTCTTATAATTCTTTCAACTGTTCTACTCTCAAGCCACTAGACACTACTTTTACCCTCTTTGCCTTTGTTCTCTTACCATTAACACTGTCCCCATGATCTCTCATGTCAGGATGCCTCCATCTTTCAAGGCCTTTTTCCATGATGCCTTCCCTTGTGACTTTCTCTCCCTCTTTAATAACCTCTTCAGGTTCCACATCCCCCTATCAAGGAACTTTATCAGCATTTCTGTTATAGTACTTATCGTTGTCTATTCTGAGTTATAGTTGGTTATGTGTCTGTCTTTTTAATCAATCAGTTAATGTCTAACAGAGTGCTTCACAAATAGTTTGGTTGTTGCATTGGGTTGAATCTGGGAGCTGATGGTACATTCTATTAGCTTATTTAATGCAGAACCCAATTGAGTATTGTCTTTTACTTTAGAGTCCAGGAATGAAGGCAAAGCAGGGTTTATTTCTCTTAAACCCCACTGATTTTTATATGCATTATGGTAAGAACATCCTTTATATTCTACTCTAATTTTTTTGAAGGTTTTCAAGTGACAGCTGTTGTTGTTGTTGTTAATTAATTAATTAATTTGTTTATTTTTTGGTTGCGTTGGGTCCCTGCTGCTGTGCGCTGGCTGTCTCTACTTGTGGTGAGCGGGGGCTACTCTTCGTCGTGGTGCGCGGCCTTCTCATTGAAGTGGCCTCTCCTGTTGCAGAGCACGGGCTCCAGGCACACAGGCCTCAGTCGTTGTGGCTCATGGGCTCTAGAGTGCAGGCTCAGCAGCTGTGGTGCACGGGCCTAGCTGCTCCGCAGCACGTGGGATCCTCCCTGACCAGGGCTCGAACCCATGTGTCCTGCACTGGCGGGTGGACTCGCAACCACCGCGCCACCAGGGAAGCCCTCTACTCTAATTTTTCCTTTTCTCTCCTGTATGCTTTCTGCACCACCATAAAATGACTTTCTTACCTGAGCTCCCTCACCAGTATTTTATGATTTCTATCTCACTTTGCTTATTTATACCCCTATTTCTATGCTGTGGTGGACAGCTTTGACATTTGCTTTCCTGGTATTATTCTTCCTTCATCTAGTGACATAAACTGATTTTTCTTTGGAGGGTGATTGGCACTAGGAATAACATAGGTCTGGTGAATCATGCCACAGAGATCGGCAGGCACCCAATTTGGTGGGCATGTGTTCAATGAAACTCCAACATAGTACTATGACTTTGATGAGTGGAATGAAAAATTCTCTTTGTGGTGTGATTGCTAAAGTGATAAGATCCAAGCCAGGAGCTGTGGCTGAATCTCTCTAGCCCTCCAGCAAGAGCTGACCTGAATGAAACCACCACAAAGGAAAGCAGACCCAAAAAATAGAGACCAAATGCTGAGGACATGATTTTAACTAAGCCAACTTGAGCTGAAGTTTCTTCGCATGTAGCCAAGAGTCCCTATTCCTCATACCAGAGATAGGCTTCCTCACTAAAGCTACTCCTTTTAGCCTTTCTCTTTTTCATTGATCTTAGAAAATCCCCCCTCCCCCACTCACACACACAACAACACACAAGCCCTTTATGAAAGAAGTTTTTAAAAAAGAATAATAATGATACCTGTATTATTTGGCTTTTCTGAGGGTCAAATAAATGTAAAATGCTTGAAAAGGTGCCTGGCATATTGTACCATGTTAATGTTAACTTTTGTCATCACCACCATCATCATCATCATCATTTTTTTTTTTTTTTTTTTTTTTTTTTGGTACGCGGGTCTCTCGCCACTGTGGTCTCTCCCGTTGCGGAGCACAGGCTCCGGACGCGCAGGCTCAGCGGCCATGGCTCATGGGCCCAGCCGCTACACGGCACGTGGGACCCTCCCATACCGGGGCACGAACCCGCATCCCCTGCATCGGCAGGCGGACCCTCAACCACTGCGCCACCAGGGAAGCCCCATCATCATCATTTTCATGTTACTTATTACAATGATCAGATCATATAATCGGAGACTTAAATCCACTGAAACTTCAATTTCTAGAAACATTTATTTGTGAATTGACTTTTATTTGGCCAGAGTATCACCCCTCGGCATGTTATACATTGCTGTTTCCATGAATGACTTTCTATGTGTTTGGCAGTGCATTCCATTTAAAAAAGTGCAATGTAAAGATTGTGTCTGTCAACTCTGCGCTTGGGAGTTGCATACCGAAGAACATCACAGAATACTATTTGTAGCTGCCATTGGTTCATAATACTTATACTGTAAATTTCTATATCCCTTTAAGGTGGTTGAAAAGACTGTTTATTTCATTTTGCAGATAAAAGATAACAACAAAACATACTTCTTAATGTTTATCTATTAATGGAGACTATGGAACATTGGTCTCTAGATTTCTAATCTAGGAAATGAGTAATTATCTCTTAAAACATGAAATTAAAATATTTCAGTATGATCCTCTTCTTAGTATAATGTTGTTTTGATTTGGAATTAAGTTCCCAGAGTTCTAATTTTTGCTCTGACATTAACTAATTCTGAGCAGACCATATAATCTCTATTGACCACAGTTTCCTCCACTGTAAAATGAAGAGTTTATACTTTACATTTAATTTGCATTCCAACTTGAATATTCTCTAAATTCCTTTCAAAGAAAGATTTATCATGAACACAATTTAGAATCACTGTTATCCACAAGAGAGAAGAGCTGCAGAGAGGGGCACTGAAATTCTTCCTTCAAGTATGCAGATAATATTTAGTTTCTAAGATTCATTTGAAGAAATAAAGAGGAATAGCATGTATAATGCAAAAAGGTTTAGATCAATTTAAGGTGAGAGCTTAAAGGTGGCAAGTCCAGTTCATTCTAGTAAAACAAAAGCTAATTAAAGTGAGAGCTAAGACCCAAATTGGGAAAAAGGTGATGAACTGTACAATCACACTACATGGCAATTGGGAAAAGGGTTTGGTGAATAGGACAGAGGTCACTGAAATTATCATCTTATGCTGCAGGAAGGTAAGGAGAGGCACATTTACCAAGTATTACTATCACATTTACCTAGTAATACTACTGGTGCATTTATTAGGCATAGCACACTTGTCTAGAACTGAAAGGGCTCTGAGACAGAGGAGGATTTTTGCCTGAATCTCCCTCCTAAGGTGCACCCAGGCTATATAACTTGGCAGACATTCTGAGTCAGAGCTCTTTTCCCAAAATTAGCTCTTGAAAAACACACACAAAAGGTTTATTTCTTTTGGGTTTGTGTTAATTAAATGTAGTCAAAGTGAAATCAGTTCCCTCTCAAAGTGACTGGCTTGCTGCCTATCAGAAGAGCTACAACAATTAGGTTGGACCTAGCAATTCAAAGCACTTATTCCCTACTGGATTACTGTATCTAGCAGTTCAATAGGTAGATAGGTAGATTTAGATGTATAGATATAGATAGGTATATAGACATTCAGAGATGTGTATTATTATTGACTGTGTTGTGTCCCCTCAAAGTTCATATGTTGAACCTTTAACCCCCAGTGTGACAGTGTTTGGAGATAGGGACTTTAGTGGGGTAATTAAAATTAAGTGAGATCATAGGGTGGGGCTCTGATCTGAGAGACTGGTGTCCTTAAAAGAAAAGGAAGAGACACCAGAGATATCTCCTTACACATACAGAGAAGATGCCATGTGAGGACACAGTGAGAAGGCAGCTGTATACAAGCCAAGGAAGAGAGCTCTCACCAGAAATCAGCCCTGAAGGCACCTTGATCTTGGACTTCTGGCCTCCAGAATTGTGAGAAAATAAATGTTTAAGCCACTCAATCTGTGGCATCTTGTTATAGCAGCCCAAGCTGACTAATACATATAAATTATCTGCTTATTTGTCTATCTGTCTATATACCTGTATCATCTATATCTATCTATCTTTCTCTATATCCATCTATCATCTATTATCCATCTATCTACCCATCCATAATCTATCTATCTATCTAGTTACAGTTTCTTATACAATTGAGAACTTTATTCAACCCACTTTATTTGTTTCTTCTCTTTCCAGTTTTTCTATATTTAACGTCTCACAATGGGGTGTAACTATACACTGATTTTTAATTCTGAAATAAGGAGCACAGGTCCCCAAAGAATATCCTATAATTCAATATGTTATCAGTATGGTGAGTGGTTCTCAAACTAAGGGCTAATATTAGAATCACCCAGGAAGATTTTTTAAGCTTTAAAACTAGAAAGCTAGTTTTGGGGGTTTATCAGAAGCTTCAAAAGGGAAATGGGATATGAGTTGTTTGAAACAGTTCACCTGCTAATGTCTGCCCAGAATGTCTTTTCTCCTTCCTCCTCTAACTTCAGGAGGAGAATAACTATCAGGCTGTGAGTATTCCCAAATCATAATTTTTGAGGGTTTATTATGTGTTACTTAAATATATGTTCTATCTCATCAATCAGATTTCTTGAGTTTAGGTGTATGGTTTTAATTTTTATAATTCTAGTACCTAGCCCAGTGGTATGGAAGGTAAGTGGTGATATCTTGGATGTAGAATAAACTCAGGATGATGTCTTATCCTGATATGACCTATTCTAGAGACCCAACAGAATTATCCTGGATCAAGAGAATTAACATTACCACATGTGCTGAAACAGTGGTCCCAGACTTGGTCATTTGCTTATCACCCACTGTCTGCTTTTACTCCTGCTCCACTGGAGTTTATTCTCAACGTAGCAGCAAGGATAATCCTTTAAAAACATCTTCAGTGGCTCTCCATTTTACTCAGAGTAAATGCCAAAGTCCTTACATTGTCCTATAAGTAGAGTGAACCTATGTTCTAGGTCGACTGGGATAAACCCCATTTATGCATGTTAGTTTGGTGTAATTATTATTATTTTTTAATTTACTTAATTGAAGTATAGTTGATTTACAATGTTGTGTTAATTTCTGTACAGCAAAGTGATTCAGATATATATATATATAATATATATACTTTTTCATGTTCCTTTCCATTATGGTTTATTACAGGATATTGAATATATTTCCCTGTGCTATACAGTAGAACCCTGTTGTTTATCCTTTCTATATATAATATATATATATTAGCATTTGCTAATCCCAAACTCCCAGTACATCCCTCCCCCACCTCCCCCTGCCCCACAACCACAAATCTGTTCTCTATGTCTATGAGTTTCTGTTTTATAGATAAATTCATTTGTGTCATATTTTAGATTCCATATTTAAGTGATATCATATGGTATTTTTCTTTCTGACTTACTTCACTTAGTATGATAATCTCTAGGTCCATCCATGTTGCTACAAATGGCATTATATCATTCTTTTTTATGGCTGAGTAATATGCCATTATATATATATATATATATATACACATATACATACATACATATATATATAATGTTCCATGGCATTTAGGTTACTTCCATGTCTTGGCTATTGTAAATAGTGCTGCTGTGAACATAGGGGTGGATGTATCTTTTCAAATTATAGTTTTGTTTGGGTATATGCTCAGGAGTGGGATTGCTGGGTCATATGGTAGCTCTATTTTCAGTTTTTAAGGAACCTCCATACTGTTCTCCATAGTGGCTGCATCAATTTACATTCCCACCAATGGTGCAAGAGGGTTCCCTTTTCTCCACACCCTCTCCAGCATTTGTTACTTGTGGACTTTTTAATGATGGCCATTCTGACTGGTGTGAGGTGGTACCTCACTGTAGTTTTGATTTGCAGTTTGGTGTAATTATTAAATAAATGTGTCCTCTTTTATTCTAATGTGTCCCAGACTGTATGTTAAATTATGGTCACCACTTAGAAGGCCCTACCTGATCTGGCTCCATGTAATCTCTTTGGCCTACTCTCTCTGCTCCAGCCACACTGGCCTCCCTATTGTTCCTTGAACACACCAGGCGCTCCTACTTTAGGGCTTCTGTTTTAACTCTTTCCTCTACATGGAACACTCTTTCCCAGATATGTACTCGGCTCACTCCCTCGGCTTCTCCAAGTCTCCTCAAATCTCACCTTCCCAAGGAGATCAGCTCTGACCACCTGCTTAATGCTTGTAGAATGAACAACTGAATACTGAATATTTTTCTCTAAATTTATCCCTTTTTTACCTTAAATATCTTCTTCACTCTTAGTCTTAACAAATTATGTTGGTGTGGTGAATGTTATATTTTTTCTAATATACAATTCTAATGTTTATTTTAGAGTAAATATATTAAAAGCTGAGTAAAGGTAGGTACTACCTAAAATTATCACACCACTAGCAGTGTGCATACTGGATTTTATGGAACAATACATGTAGGTTTCCTGAAAACTCTACAACACGGAATTCTGAGACCCAGGGGCTCTGTGGCTATGCTGAAATGTCCTATGGTCCCCACTCAATATGGAATAAGTTTATTATTTGTAGTTGAACACATTTCCCTGGATCTTCCCAGCAAGTATATTATATCTTACTGGGCCCAAAGAGAGCACAATATAGTACATCTTAATAGATGTTGACACCCACTTATGAGTTTATTATATCACCAGTCTTCAGTCTTCCAAAATTCAAGGGTTTCATTCCAGCTACTAGGTAATTTGATTCTTTCTTACTTGCTTGGCACAGACGCTAAACCCCTTATCTGGCTTGTTGTTTTTATTGTTGAATCGGCAATCAATCTTAATTACATTCAGCTGTCTGACCCCTTTTTATGCTACAAGGTTCAAATTTAAGAATCTCATCTAGACTTTATGAAATTAAAAATAGCATACCTGGGAAATAAGAAGCTATAGATATGAATATACGTGGAATGAAAGTGAAGAAAATAGAGAATGAATAGCTCATGGCATTAAACAAATGGGAGACGGGCATTGTAGAAAGGGAAAATAATGGAACTAATCTTCACTCATTTGAATCAATTCCAATTTGAACTTGAAAAGGAATTGCCATTTAGAAAGCTAAAATTATCTATGATTTTCCCCCTTAAGTCGTAGTAGTAAGTGCAGTTTGAGCAAGACATTTTGATTGCAACGATATAGAAAGAAATTGCATTATAAGAATAGGTCTGTCTGAACTTATTAGTAGCACTTTTTTAAAAAAATCTAAGTTCAGTGTAAATGTTTAAAGAAATAGACGGTACGAGAAATGGCCCAAATCTCTAATATGTTTCTTTTAATTACTGACATTTATAAGCAGATATTTTAATACTGTTATTGATGTTAAATAATGATAAATAAAATGTTATAATATACAAAGAATCACATGATAACCCTGGGTAGAATTCCATTATTTCCAATCACAAGTAATGTACTTTGTGCTAGAACAGAAAAACAAAAGAAAATTAGGAGAAGTCGTATATCAATAACAAATGAACATCACAGAAACTATGAAGCTCTGAGAAAAACAATCACAATAGCATAAAATGTTTTAAGATATCTAAGCCACACTTGGGGTCATTATAATTACTTGTCTGTCTAGCATCCTTCTCTTTGGAGGACCAGTTCTTCCTACCTTTGTAGAATTTCTTTCTTCCCCCCAACCCCACCCCCCATCCCCCATCCCAACTCGCCACATGGTTTGAATTGGAGCTACCTTTCTTCCAGACACTATCTCAAAGGCTTTAGTAATGAGTTGGAGGTGAATACTTCAATTGTATGTTTTGGAGAAGTTTCAGACTAAGGTTAGGGTGAGAATCAAGAATGGTAGAAAAGAATTTATTCTTTTTGATGGTGAATCTGGGATGATCTGAACCCAGAGCTTGCTGCCACTATTCAAGTCTCCTGCAGCCATGGAAAGACCTGCCTGCTTTGGAGCAATTAGCAGTTCCTAACATAGAAAGAAGCAGAGAGCAAAGGAGTCCTGAAGATGTGTGTGAGTCCCTTGTTCCAGCAGCTCTTGCTGTTTCCTTTGTCATGAGTTAATGATTTCTCTATTTCTGCCCAAGTTAGTTCAAGTCGAGTTTCTTCACTTGAAATCAAGAGCCATAATATACATCCTGAACTTCTGTCTAGAAATTGTATGAACATGTGTGTACAAGTAAGTTCCCACAAATAGGAGTATAATTCATTAATGCAAGTCAAGTCTGTTCACTTACTAAAATTTTCAGTAAGATTTTAGCCAATTGAGAAAAAGTGGCTTTAAAAATCTGTTGTGCAAAGAAATACAGTATAACAAGTGTGATAACAAAGTGTTTTTTTCTCTTACAAAAACAAAATCCTGATCTTTAGTCAATGACCCACTTATACAAAGTCTAAAAAACAAAATAATTTGGATGATAACTATGTTCTTTGTAATGGAATTTAATCTATCTCTCTTTCCTTGGAATAACTGGTAGAAAGTTTTCCCTTATTTCCTGTGCTGGGGCCTGAAAATGTTCCTCTCAGTTTATATAAATGAAAGTCTCATAAATAAGATCAGCAGCAGGTCTTGACCCCTGACTTTCAGATTTTTATAATACCTCTTTTAGTACATGCCCTGTCTTGCAAAAGAGCAAGGATTTTCTGTTTTTAATTTGTGTAGCTATCCATAGGTCCTAACGCATTGTACTATGTACTATGTTCTATGTACTATGTACTAGTAGTTAGTAAAAAATACCTGTTAAATGAATGAATGAATGGAAGATTGGCAGTTGCAAGACAACTCATTTTCTCTAAAAAGAATTTAAATTCTCTCATCCTACTCCCTCTAACTGCATTTGCAATTCCTTCTTTAGGAGGCACGTTTACCATATAGTTTATAAATGGTACAAATAGACTCTTTCTGTTTTCTGTGCTGCTTTCATCTTGCTATAAAAAACAAAACAGACAAAAAAGAAAACCAAGAAGAAAGCAAAGAAAGAGAGAAAGAAGAAAAAAATAAAATCTATGCTCTACCCTGTGGGTTGTTTACAGTTTCTCTGTAAGCTGAAAGGAGACACAGTTTGGTGGGATTGATGAATTGGTGAGAGCTGGTGCCGGATGTTGACCACAACAGATGCATAATAAAAACATCCATTGAGGTTTTCCCTCAGAATTCTAAATATATTTGGAAATAAGGGAAACATCTGCTTGATATTTCTTTCATTGACAGACTGCTATAGCTTTTTGAACTGATTTTTTTTTAATTGGGGGGATTACTTTTGTGACATTGTAAGTGCTTCATCTAAATGTTCTTCACAAGCAAAATTCTAGCCCATGTTTTGATACCATTTCACTTAGTAAATGGCTACATTGTTTCTTACATTCCTATGCAGCTCTCTTTTGGTTCAGAGCAAAGTCATGAATGCTTAATAAAAATGGAACAACCCTATTTATTATAATTTCAAGATTGCAAAAATTGTGCTGCAACCAGAGTATTCTTTTTCCTGCATCTTGGCCTCTGGTTACCATGGTTGTGACAGCATTTGACACAGTTCTTGGTGGCTAGGTTAAGGATATGTGTGAAAGCCATATGAAAAGTAATATGTTATATTTGAATCAGTGGCTTCACCATAACTCTCAATGATGCTCCCTAGACAAGCACCATGACCTGACCTTCAAAGACTGAATAGCTTCTCTCTCAATCTATTCAGTTTTGACATCTCTGACCAATACAATATGGAAAGAAGTTAGCAGCAACTGTAATGGCATGTGATCTCAGTTTGGCCAGTGGAATGAATGGACAGATGGAGATGTTTCTCAGAATTTATAGTGCACAGACAAGTGCAAATGAGGAGTCATTGGGCCCTCATGGATGACAGTACTGTAGCAGGTGCCAGCTGAGTCTGGGACTGGAGTGGGAGAAAAAGGGAAAAGGGGCTCACTGGGGAGAGGAAATGGGCTCCACCTAACAGAGGAGACCATTTTGCTTCTCTCATATTTCTGAGACAATTCATATTCATATAATCCACAAAGTCCAATGCTATACTCCCTTCTCTTAGCTTCATCAGAATGTGTTACATATGGTCAAGAAAGCCTCGTTTAGAACAAATTTTTTCCCACATTTTGGAGCATTATAAAATAAGTGTTAAGAGTTGTGGGAGGTGCATACTATTTAATGTTTCAGGTCATTAGTTCTTAACCTGATGATAACATGGAAAAGTCTGGGGCATTTCAAAGTTAGTGGAGAAGAGTCTATAACATTGGTGGTAAGTCTGTGAGCTATGGAAACAGCTTGAATTTGCCTCCTTAAGATTTTTTAATCCTTCGTTTTCTCATATTGGTCTGTGATGCAAAGTCTTTGTGTTGGCCTCATTGGCCCCCAGCTAGGGAGCCTTGAGCTAAAATCTAGGTTTGGGCTTTATGGGTTGTGAATCCCTTGACAAGACATTCAAAAGTTCGAATAAATGTTGAGCATATTCATGAAAAGATTTTCATAGCTTTAAGCAAATCATCAGAGATAATTTTAAAAAGGAGCTTAAAAAATAACTACTAAAAAATTGCCTTTCATTTTTCTCTGCCTTCAGCAGTTAAGTGACTTTTTACACTTCCCTTTTTCTTTTGATACTTTCTACTAAGATTGCTTTCAGGAAATGACTTCATATTTGTCATTAACACTTTATTAGTGTTACTTCTCAGGAACAGTTGCTCTTTTTTGTTTCATTTCTGATTGTGGAGCTAAAAATGTCATTGCCTTTTTAAGGACTACCAAGCTTTAGGATGTGAGAGAGGTGGTACTTTGGGTGGGAAAATTTTCTAGATTGGTCGAAATCATACAACCACATTCTAGGAGACTATAGAATTATAAAACCCACACAATTTTATTTTTCAAGATGTTGAGAAAGCATCTTGGTTTTGTGAAAAAGTGCTGGGCTTGGAGCTGGCTAATTTTGGCTTTATTTCCTGGATCCACCAAATTACTAGTAGTGAGACTGTGGGTAATATATTTAATCTGAGTTTCACTGTCATCATCTATAAAATGGAAGCTAACAATACTTCCATTACAGGGTTGTGAGGATTAGTAGTAATTTATGTAGTACGCTTTACCACTCAATAGATGGTTGCTATGACAGATGGAAATGCATTGGGAAAGCAATGTGGTAAGGAAGAAAAACGCTACAACAGTGAAAGTAGTAAGCTTTAATAATGTTTTACATACATTGTTTTGTTTAAGTCTCACAACAACACAATTATTGCTTCCATTTCACAGAAGAAAAACTGAGGCAGAAGTGGCTCAGCAACTGGCTAAAAGCTATTCAGCTGACAGTTGGTGGACCAGGTGAAATCAGTGAGCAGTCTCCAGAGCCCACCCTTTAACTTCCAGTCCAGACTATCTACCCTCATTATGATGACAGACATGGGTGTGAGGTGTATACATTTGAGAATTTTTAGCTTTGATGACATTTGATTTTGTATTTTTGTGGTGGCTAGCAATGTAAATCCATTAATATGCTCAACATTATCTTACCCATAAGTTTTGTCCTGATATTAAAACAGGATTTTCCCCTTAATACTTGCTTTTCAGTTTAGTGAACAAAAAACAAAAAAACCCAACTTATTTGAAGTCTGTTATGTCCAGGCATTGTACTTAGCTCATTAGCCTCGTAGAGCTCACAGTCTAGATGAAGAAACACATGCAGAAACAGATCATTTAAATATACATATAGTAGGGGAAAAACATAAATGTATCTTGGTTGCTATGGGAATATAAGGAAGGGGACCTTTGACCAACCTGGGGAAACAGGGGTGCTTCCTAGAGGAGATGATCATAGTAAGTGTTGATGAGTAGGTGAGAACCAGCCAGACTAGGGAAAGTGGAGAGGGGGTACGGTACTTAGCAGAAGGAATAGCAAGGGTAAAATCATGGAGGCAGAAAACAGCATGGGACATGGGAGGTGAGAGAAGTGGAGGGCAGAACTGCAAGCAACTGGGCTTTGCCAGACATGGATGGACATGGGGCACAGCAGGAAGGTGCGACACAGGGCATGGACTCACATACCCCCCTCACTGAATAGTCTGGTTGGTTGGCTGTCATTCTGTAGAGATGGGAACTAAAGAAGAATCAAGAAGGAATGAAATGGTCAGATCTCCCTCTGTCTCCACTGTGGAGAATGGAGAGGTGATGGGGACAGGGTTTATTTCTTGGATACCCTTTTATCAACCAGTATCCCTTGTGGAAACTTTTCATTTTCTTATTATATTTTTCCTTTCTTTTCTCTCCCTGGCTTTTGTTTCCACAATCCAGTGGGGAGATCAGAATTTAATAACTAAATGCAGTAACTTTTGATAGCTTCTGCCTCTTCCATTCTTTTCTCAATCCTTCTGTATGTTTAATCTGATTTATTCAAACTTCCATTTGGTAGTTATGTCTGAGTGAGTCTCATTCTCTGACTATCCCTGGAGACCTGGCTTATGTAAACTTAGGGTCCTGGGCTTTACCTGATATTCTGATAGAATTTTCCCAGAAGTAGAATAAGACTCCCCCAAATCCCAAATCTGAAAATTGTCTGTATTGTTTGCAGGAAAGCCTAGAAAAATATCGAAGCCAAAGAACTTAGGAGAGTAATGTGAGGAGATAAGAGAGAGAATCTGCTCTTCATAAATAGAAAGCCTATGTTGCCTAGAGTGGAGAAGGTGAAGTGGGGCAATTTATACATAAAGCTCATAGTTAGTAAAGCTCACAGTTGTCTTCTCAGTTGTCTTCCTTAATCACACAAGGGCACACATGGAAACTCATCCCCCTTGCACAATTCAGTTCTGCATGGTGGAGCAGTGATTCTCAAGGCGAATGAAGGGTACAATCAAAACCAGCTCTGGGTCTTTTTCAAACAGAGAATTTTGTGAAAACTCTCCCACTGCCCACATCTCCCACACTCCCACTCCCCACATCTCCCACACTCCCACTCCCCACATTGAAAGTTACCAACAAAGTGAGATACAACTGCTGATACGAATGTGTCACATCCCTTAAGTGCATCTGGGTAAATAAAAAGTTGAGAACAACTGTAGACATCCTCTGGTGGTGTATGCTGTGGTGTGCAGGGAAACCTACCAAAAACCAGGCATAATTATGCAAAGCTGGCAGCCATGTTTTTCCCAGTTCCCCACTGTCAGCTGTGTTTTCTTTTGTGACAAAGAAGTAGTGACTTACAGTGGGTCATAAATCTAAGGCTGTTCTCTTATCAGCATTCAGAAGGCAAGGACTATGTCTTATTTATCTTTCTATTCCCACTGCCTTGCACAGTGCCTGATAGAGAACAATTGCCCAACAAATGAACTGCAAAATGAATGAAAAATTATCTTGAGAGGGTAGTGAGCTAAAAGGCAAAGATTTTATAGACTTCCAATTCTTCAAAACACTGCATTTTCCTACCCAAATGTTTGAATTGGGGCTTTTATATGTTAAGTATTTGGCTTATTTTGTAATTATTGTTCTGTTACCTGACACTTAGAAAACCTAGCATTATGAATAAAACTAATTTGAGGTCTCTCAGCAACTGTTGATTTTCAGTACTTTTCTTCCCTGCAACAAATAATACTCTTTAGGGCATATACTTCCCCGCCATGGTTTTTTAAAATTTATCTTGATGAACTAAACAACAATAATTTGACAGTGAAGACATTTAAATCATGCACTTTAGTGCAATTCCCAGAGCTAGAGAAAACAGGCCACTGTGATTGAAGCAATGGATTGAATCTCTACTGCCAGATGGCCGCTGAAATATAACAGGCTTACAGCTGTCAGCCACACCTAGAGGTCTGCACGCAAAGGGTAAGCATGTCAGCAATGGAAATAGAAAGCTGGGTGGTTACCTGAAATTCTTGCATTGTTCCTAGTGGCTTATAAAGGCTAAGGGAAATCTGTTTAGTATTTGTAATGGAGCTGTGTAAATGTACTGCTTGCGTCCTGGGTATTATTGCTATTTTCTGTATGTGCTGTGTTAGATTTTTAAACACATACCTCTGAAATCAGAACCAGCATTATATTTCTCAATCTATGATGTTTACATGATTTTGTTCAAATCATTCTTAAAAACACACAATCTGTGAGAAATGGCTTCCCACATCCCTAAAGCTTTTAAGCATGGGTTTTCAGAATTTTCTCTAATGACTGATTTGATTTTTCTTCTTATTCTGTATGCTACAGTTGATTCAGGGCAAAAGTATTTTGAATTTCCCACTCCATGTCAGAATAGCCCTGAAATAATATAATACTTTATAGGATGAAGCTGTTGTCCATGTTTCCATAACTTCTGTTAGAGAATGCATCTGGATCCATTCAACCATGTTCAATGTTTTTAAATGCCAAATGAGAGCTTCAGAAGAGCCCCTTGAGGAAGGAGAGATGACATTTGCCGAGCTCTGCTCATATCAACTCAGGAAGAAGAATATATCTGGCAATACATTTATCCTGATAAACGTGATGATAGGAAAATTTTTGTTTAAGCAGTGGCAGCATGTATTTACTGCTACATCTATATACGGGCTGTCAGGTCACATAAAACAGGCCATAACAGAAGACAGTTGCAGGGAATAGGTTATGTAATGAGATCAAGCCAATCAAACTCTGGCATCCAGCTGTAATTCTACTAACAGTGCGGGGAGTCTGCTTATCCACCCAAGTCAAGGATATATTTCTTTTTCTTTTTGATCACTGTTCATGAAATTACATTGTTATCCCCTTCAGCTGTTCAGTGAGCCACTAGAAAGAAGAATAAAATGTATAAAAAATGGGAGGAAAAGGAGAAAGGCCTCAGGCTATAGAATTTATAGCTGGAGAACTCAAGATTTTTATGCAGGTAAATTTCCTAAATAGAAAAGGACCACAGAGTCTTGAACTATTCAGAAGTAAATATGCTGTTTTAAGTTTATGATGCTCACAAAACCCCACGGTATTGTAACTCTCATTCTGACAAATACAAGGCACTAGTCTTTAGAACAGCCTGAAAAATCATTCAAATGAGGGAGATATCAAAAACTACTGAAGCAGAGATTCCTTAAGTGTAAGTTAGTAGGTTTTCAATCACTTTAGTTTCACAATTTGACATTATTAAGGCTAATATATAGGTGCCTGCCAGCACAGCTACCATTAGGAATCTATCAGTATTTCCATTATAAATCCCATTTTTCAGGAGTTAATAACTTGGTCATAAAAATTTACTGCAGGCTGAAATCAAGTCTTGAAGGAAAATCTCTTTCCTTAATCCCAGCAGAAGAGTTTGCTCGTGTTTCTGATGCTAAGATAGTCAGAGACCAGAAAAGGTAGAGTATGTATAAACTTTCATTTCTGAAAATTTAGCATCAATCCCGGTGCTGTCAGACGTGGTGATATGTGCTGGTATTTTGTTTGTTTGTTGGCTTGCTTTTTCTTCTTCTCCTCTCCCCACCCCCTCCTCCACCTACTCCCCTTTCTTTTTTGTATCTTGGTCCTAAGTGGAAGTTTGGTCCTTCTAAAATGTTCAACATATGCATTTTGCTCAGTGGAGAAAGAGCAAGGAAGTCAGAGTTTATATAGATTCATCAGAAAATAAGCTCTGAGCTTCTTTTCCTTCTGGTTCCCTATAATCTTTTCAGCACTGAAATGCTCTGCATGGAAACATTATAAAGTTACTTCAGTAAGTAGGAAAAGCTATAAACTGTTACTTTGTGGCTAGGTGAGAAAATTGATCTACCATCTTACAACCTTTTTGACTATCCAGCAAAATATTTATCCACTTTCTCTGCATTTACCAAATGCATAATAACTATGAAGGGGTACCATATTAATATGGTGAAACTAGTAAGGAATTAAACAATTCAAAATTTTCTCGTTGCCTAATATCTTTTTTTAAATTTATTTTTTAATTTTTAAATTTAAAAATTTTTTAAAATTTTATTTTCTTTATTTTTTAATACAGCAGGTTCTTATTACTCAACAGTTTTATACACATCAGTGTATACATGTCAATCCCAGTTTCCCAATTCATCACACCCCTACCCCCACCCCCCTGCCGCTTTCCCCACTTGGTGTCTATACGTTTGTTCTCTACATCTGTGTCTCAATTTCTGCGCTGCAAACTGGTTCATCTGTACCATTTTTCTAGGTTCCACATATATGCGTTAATATACGATATTTGTTTTTCTCTTTCTGACTTACTTCACTCTGTATGACAGTCTCTAGATCCATCCAGGTCTCTACAAATGACCCAATTTTGTTCCTTTTTATGGCTGAGTAATATTCCATTGTATATATGTACAACATCTTCTTTATCCATTCGTCTGTCGATGGGCATTTAGGTTGCTTCCATGTCCTGGCTATTGTCAATAGTGCTGCAGTGAACATTGGGGTGCATGTGTCTTTCTGAATTATGGTTTTCTCAGCGTATATGCCCAGTAGTAAGATTGCTGGCTCATATGGTACTTCTATTTTCAGTTTTTTAAGGAACCTCCATACTGTTCTCCATAGTGGCTGTATCGATTTACATTCCCACCAACAGTGCAAGAGGGTTCCCTTTTCTCCACAACCTCTCCAGCATTTGTTCTTTGTAGATTTTCTGATGATGCCCGTTCTAACTAGTGTGAGGTAGTAACTAATGTTAGTTTTGATTTGCATTTCCCTAATAATTAGTGATGTTGAGCAGCTTTTCTTGTGCTTCTTGGCCATCTGTATGTCTTCTTTGGAGAAATGTCTATTTAGGTCTTCTGCCCATTTTTGGATTGCGTTGCTTGTTTTTTTAATAGTGAGCTGCATGAGCTGTTTATATATTTTGGAGATTAATCCTTTGTCAGTTGATTCGTTTGCAAATATTTTCTCCCATTCTGAGGGTTGTCTTTTCGTCTTGTTTATGGTTTCCTTTGCTGTGCAAAAACTTTGAAGTTTCATTAGGTCCCATTTGTTTATTTTTGTTTTTATTTCCATTTCTCTAGGAGGTGGATCAAAAAAGATCTTGCTGTGATTTATGTCAAAGAGTGTTCTTCCTATGTTTTCCTCTAAGAGTTTTATAGTGTCCAGTCTTACATTTAGGTCTCTAATTCATTTTGAGTTTATTTTTGTGTATGGTGTTAGGGAGTGTTCTAATTTCATTCTTTTACATGTAGCTGTCAGGTTTTCCCAGCACCACTTATTGAAGAGACTGTCTTTTCTCCATTGTATATCCTTGCCTCCTTTGTCATAGATTAGTTGACCATAGGTGTGTGGGTTTATCTCTGGGCTTTCTATCTTCTTCCATTGATCGGTGTTTCTGTTTTTGTGCCAGTACCGTATTGTCTTGATTACTGTAGCTTTGTAGTATAGTCTGAAGTCAGGAAGTCTGATTCCTCCAGCTCTGTTTTTTTCCCTCAAGACTGCTTTGGCTATTCGGGGTCTTTTGTGTCTCTATACAAATTTTAAGATTTTTTGTTCTAGTTCCGTAAAAAGCGCCATTGGCACTTTGATAGGGATTGCATTGAATCTGTAGATTGCTTTGGGTAGTATAGTCATTTTCACAATATTGATTCTTCCAGTCCAAGAACATGGTATATCTCTCCATCTGTTGGTATCATCTTTAATTTCTTTCATCAGTGTCTTATAATTTTCTGCGTACAGGTCTTTTGTCTCCTTAGGTAGGTTTATTCCTAGGTGTTTTATTCTTTTTGTTGCAATGGTAAATGGGAGTGTTTCCTTAATTTCTGTTTCAGATATTTCATCATTAGTGTATAGGAATGCAAGAGATTTCTGTGCATTAACAAATTCATTGATTAGCTCGAGTAGTTTTCTGGTGGCATCTTTAGGATTCTGTATGTATAGTATCATGTCATCTGCAAACAGTGACAGTTTTACTTCTTCTTTTCCAATTTATATTCCTTTTATTTCTTTTTCTTCTCTGATTGCTGTGGCTAGGACTTCCAAAACTATGTTGAATAATAGTGGTGAGAGTGGACATCCTTGTCTTGTTCCTGATCTTACAGGAAACGCTTTCAGTTTTTCACCATGGAGAATGATGTTTGCTGTGGGTTTGTCGTATATGGCCTTTATTATGTTGAGGTAGGTTCCCTCTATGCCCACTTTCCGGAGAGTTTTTGTCATAAATGGGTGTTGAATTTGTTGAAAGCTTTTTCTGCATCTATTGAGATGATCATATGGTTTTTATTCTTCAATCTTTTAATATGGTGTATCACATTGATTTGCATATATTAAAGAATACTTGCATCCCTCGGATAAATCCCACTTGATCATAGTGTATGATCCTTTTAATGTGTTGTTGGATTCTGTTTGCTAGTATTTTGTTGAGGATTTTTGCATCTATATTCATCAGTGATATTGGTCTGTAATTTTCTTTTTTTGTAGTATCTTTGTCTGGTTTTGGTATTAGGGTGATGATGGCCTCATAGAATGAGTTTGGGGTGTTCCTTCCTCTGCAATTTTTTGGAAGAGTTTGAGAAGGATAGGTGTTAGCTCTTCTCTAAATGTTTGATAGAATTCACCTGTGAAGCCATCTGGTCCTGGACTTTTGTTTGTTGGAAGATTTTTAATCACAGTTTCAATTTCATTGCTTGTGATGGGTCTGTTCACATTTTCAATTTCTTCCTGGTTCAGTCTTGGAAGGTTATACCTTTCTAAGAATTTGTCCATTTCTTCCAGGTTGTCCATTTTATTGGCATAGAGTTGCCTGTAGTAGTCTCTTAGGATGCTTTGTATTTCTGCAGTGTCTGTTGTAACTTCTCCCTTTTAATTTCTAATTTTATTGATTTGAGTCCTCTCCCTCTTTTTCTTGATGAGTCTGGGTAAAGGTTTATCAATTTTGTTTATCTTCTCAAAGAACCAGCTTTTAGTTTTATTGATCTTTGCTATTGTTTTCTTTGTTTCTATTTCATTTATTTCTGCTCTGTTCTTTATGATTTCTTTCCTTCTGCTAACTTTGGGTTTTGTTTGTTCTTCTCTATCCAATTCCTTCAGGTGTAAGTTTAGATTGTTTATTTGAGATTTTTCTTGTTTCTTGAGGCAGGCTTGTATAGCTATAAAGTTCCCTGTTAGAACTGCTTTTGCTGCATCCCATAGATGTTGGATCATCGTGTTTTCATTGTCATTTGTGTCTAGGTATTTTTTGATTTCCTCTTTGATTTCTTCTGTGATCTCGTGGTTATTTAGTAACATAGTGTTTAGCCTCCATTTGTTTGTTTTTTTATGTTTTTTTCCTTGTAATTGATTTCTAATCTCATACTGTTGTGGTCTGAAAAGATGCTTGATATGATTTCAATTTTCTTAAATTTACTGAGGCTTGAATTGTGACCCAAGATGTGATTTATCCTGGAGAATGTTCCGTGTGTGCTTCAGAAGAAAGTGTAATCTGCTGTTTTTGGATGGAATGTCCTCTAAATATCAATTAAATCTATCTGGTCTATTGTGTCATCTGTTTCCTTATTTACTTTCACTTTGGATGATCTGTCCATTGGTGTAAGTGAGGTGTTAAAGTCCACCACTATTATTGTGCTACTGGCTATTTCCTCTTTTATAGCTGTTAGCAGTTGCCTTATGTATTGAGGTGCTCCTGTTTTGGGTGCATATGTATTTATAATTGTTATATCTTCTTCTTGGATTGATCCCTTATCATTATGTAGTGTCATTCCTTGTGCTTGTAACATTCTTTATTTTATTTATTTATGTATTTATTTTTGCGGTACGCGGGCCTCTCACTGTTGTGGCCTCTCCTGTTGCAGAGCACAGGCTCCGGACACGCAGGCTCAGCGGCCATGGCTCACGGGCCCAGCCACTCCGCGGCATCTTCCCGGACTAGGGCACAAACCGGTGTCCTCTGCATCGGCAGGCGGACTCTCAACCACTGCACCACCAGGGAAGCCCCATTCTTTATTTTAAAGTGTATTTTATTTGATATGGGTATTGCTACTCCAGCTTTCTTTTGATTTCCATTTGCATGGAATATCTTTTTCCATCCCCTCACTTTCAGTCTGTATGTGTCCCTAGGTCTGAAGTGGGTCTCTTGTAGACAGCATATATATGGGTCTTGTTTTTGTATCCATTCAGCAAGCCTGTGTCTTTTGGTTGGAGCATTTAATCCGTTCACATTTAAGGTAATTATCGATATGTATTTCCTATGACCATTTTCTTAATTTTTTGGGGTTTGTTTTTGTAGGTCCTTTTCTTCTCTTGTGTTTCCCACTTAGAGAAGTTTCTTTACCATTTGTTGTAGAGCTGGTTTGGTGGTGCTGAATACTCTTAGCTTTTGCTAGTCTGTAAAGCTTTTGATTTCTCTGGCGTATCTGAATGAGATCCTTGCCGGGTAGAGTAATCTTGGTTGTAGGTTCTTCCCTTTCATCGCTTTAAGTATATCATGCCACTCCCTCTGGTTTGTAGAGTTTCTGCTGAGAAATCAGCTGTTAACCTTATGGGAGTTCCCTTGTATGTTATTTGTCGTTTTTCCCTTTCTGTTTTCAAAAAGTTTCCTTTGTCTTTAATTTGTGCCAATTTGGTTACTGTGTGTCTCAGTGTGTTTCTCCTTGGGATTATCCTGTATGGGAGTTGCTGCACTTCCTGGACTTGGGTGGCTATTTCCTTCCCCATGTTAGGGAAGTTTTCGACTATAATCTCTTCAAATATTTTCTCGGGTCCTTTCTCTCTCTCTTCTCCTTCTGGGACTCCTATAATGCGAATGTTGTTGCATTTAATATTTTCCCAGAAGTGTCTTAGGCTGTCTTCATTTCTTTTCATTCTTTTTTCTTTATTCTGTTCCCCAGCAGTGAATTCCACCATTCTGTCTTCCAGGTCACTTATCCGTTTTTTTTGCCTCAGTTATTCTGCTGTTGATTCCTTCTAGTGTATTTTTCATTTCAGTTGTTGTATTGTTCATCTCTGTTTGTTTGTTCTTTACTTCTTCTAGGTCTTGTTAAACATTTCTTGCATCTTCTCGATCTTTGCCTCCATTCTTTTTCCGAGGTCTTAGATCATCTTCACTGTCATTATTCTGAATTCTTTTTCTTGAAGGTTGCCTATCTCCACTTCATTTAGTTTTTCTGAGGTTTTGTTTTGTTCTTTCATCTGGTACATAGCCCTCTGCCTCTTCATCTTGTCTATCTTTCTGTAATTGTGGTTTTTGTTCCTCAGGCTGCAGGATTGTAGGTCTTCTTGCTTCTGCTGTCTGCCCTGTGCCCTAATATCTTTTAGACCTAGCTTAATTTCTTTTAGGGCCTAGCTCTCTGGGCATATTATGACACACAAAACCTAGTCTATTCTTGGACCAAACTATTTTTTCTGTAGTTATGTACAACTGAAAGTCCCTCTTCTCTTTTCCTGGGAGAAAAATAGTCAACAGTCATTGTCGACCACCAAACTATTCAAGATGTTGTGGAACTACTTTCCATGAAGGTTTAAAGACAATGAATAGAAAGAAAGAAAGATAAAGCACTCAGATTTAACTGTGAGAAATAAGTGCAAGATTATCCCAACATTCTGTACTATTTTAGTGAATTTGGTGGAAGAATTAAGGAATTGCTGGTATATACTGATTTCTAGAAGGATAAGCATTCTCATTTCCAACCCAAAGCTTTCCATTGGTGTGCATAAAATTTTGACTTGTGTGTTCCTACCATCTCCTCCGTCTAGTGCCTGGCCCTGACTTATAACGGTTTCTTTTTTTTTGCATATCTCATGCTGTTATGTCTCACCTTGCTCCCCTTGACACTTCCTAGCTAACCTGGCAAGCATCCCTTGAGTTTCAAACAGTGAGGGATCTCATATGCCTTGCTGCCCCCTATTGGTGAGCAAAGACAATCTTAGATTTTTTAAATTAATGCCTATATTTGAGAGGTACTTCCTATGGAAGCTTTTTATAAAGTTTTAAAAAAATTATATAAATATTATGTGATGATTTTATTTATAATTAATGGCTTTATTTTTTAAATGTTTATTTTGACTTAGTTTTCTTCATAAATTTATAAGGAATTTCTTCAGTTCATGTCATGATCTTTTTCTAGAATTGACACTGCATAACTGAAAGTGCAAGGCAAAGTTTTCTATCATCATTGCACAAAGATTTTCTTTCTTTGTACATTTAAACGAAGGAATTGATTTCTTATGGTTTTTAATGTAGTTCTTTAAATTCGAAACATACATATTGGATTTGCATATTGCTTCCTCAAAATGGGTTTCTTTTTTGTTTTGTTTTGTTTTAATGTTGTATTAGCCTATTTGGGCTGCCACCAAAATATGCCATGGACTCGGTGGCTTTAACACAGAAATTTATTCTCATAGTTCTTGAGGCTGCAAGTCCCAGGTCAAAGTCTGGCAGGGTCAGCTTCTGGTGCGAACTCTCTTCCCAGCTTGATATCCTTAAAATGGTAGAGGGAGAGAGCGCTAGTGACTTTCCTCTTCTAATAAGGTCACCAGCCCTATTGGGTTAGGACTCCATCCTACAACCTCATTTAACCTCTATCACCTCCTCACAGGCCCCTTCTCCAAATGCAGTTACATAGGGAGTTAGGGCTTCAACATATGAATTTGGAGGTGGGGGACACAAACAGCAAAATGTTGATATGTGAATTTTAATAATCCAACTTATTTTTTAATGAATCAATCAAATTATTATTATTATTTTTAAAATCACATACCATGGTCTAAGAGTAAATGAGAATGGGATTTGTATTAGAATAATAAGGCATTACCCTCACCATGGTAAACTGATAACACAGTTAAGAAAATGAATTAAAATCAGACTAAAACAAGGAAAAATGATAAAAGTGCAAAGTACTAAATCATCTTACTGTCTTTAATTACAAAAGAAGTTGTATTTGTGGGCTGGAATAACCAGAGAAGTCTGACAGCTTAATGCTTTCAGAATTTTCTTACATCACCTGATATATTTTTACCAGGCTACTGCTGCTAACTGAAACAGTGGGTTATGTGTCTTGGGCTGAATGAAGCATGCCACAGAATCACTGATGTTGGGCTAAAAAACCCAAAACTCTTCCTTCTTTTGTTTCTTTATTTGTTTGACTGCCTGTTGAGTCCAGAACAATTTCAGAGCATCCAGTGGAGCCCCTAACCATTCCAGAGGGCAAGAGATTGGACACACTGATTGGTTTGAAAACCTTGATATCTAATTTTTTCTGTGGCTTCTCTGTAAGTTCAACTCAATAGTTCATTTATTTATTCCTCCAACCATAGGGAAAACAAGCCTGAAAACACCAGTTCATAACACTAAATTATGAATGTTAAAGACATGCACAGCTCCACCTACCAGCAACACCTATGGGCAGAGCCTGTCATACCGTGGACACTGACATATTTCTAATTATACCATTTCTTATCAAGTAAACGTCCTGGGTTGATCAGAAAAACAGAAAATATCGCCATGATCAAAATAAATCTATAATTTAAGCTGGATTTTCTACCACTATCAGGCAAAAGGTTGTTTAAAAAAACAGTTGTGCTGTAAATCACATCTCATTTTGCAGGATCTGGTATGAAGGAAAAATCGTGTGTTTGAAATTTGTCCCTGAATTTATCTCTAATTTCAAAATCATTTTCCTTCTTTTGTGAAGCCTATCCCCAGCCCAGGTTATTGCATTTCCCTTGTGCTCTCACTTCTGCTCTCCTCCATTTATCAAAGCAAAGTATCTGCTAACAGTCATGTAAAACCTGGTATGAATTTAAGTCATGGTGTTATCTCTCTTCAGGGGATTTATAATTTTGGATTTATCTATAATTCTGGAATAAATGCCTTTGACTCCTGCAAAAGAAGCTTTATGTATGAGCATAGTAAAGAGAGGTGTTTTTGGAGTTGAGGACTTTCTGTTACTGTTGAAATCACACAAAGAGCTAGCAGTCAACTTTATTGAGAAGATTGGTATCTAAATTGTAAAATTATCTCAAAGTTAGGGATTTATGTAAAATGCAAGGTCAGAATTACAATGAAGGGACATATTAAGTATTTTGGAGATGAGAAAATGGAACTAGCATTTATTGGGTATCATATGCCAGGAAATGTGCCAGGCATCCTCACATTTCTTTAGCTCATTTAAAGCACTTCTGTAAATTCTTCACCCCATTTTACCATCAAGGAAACAAAGTTCTGGAGGTTAAGTTTCACAGATATCCTGCAGCTAGCAAATAATGGAACCATGTCTCCCTGGCTTCAAAGTCCATTATCTTGGTATAGAAAAGAGAAAAGTTGTCAAAATACGTGACACTTAAACATGTGATTTATTTTGCTCTATTAAAAATTTGCTTTGAACATTTTGAATTAAACTCCTTTAATCACATGATAACATGTACTTTGTACCATACCACCTTGCTGGCTTTTGGTATGCAGAGCCAAGATGAATTGCCTTCAAAAAATTTTTCAATTTATTTCTTCTATCAGAAACTGTCAATAATAGAGGATGGTGAGGCTGTAATGCAGAAATTACAAGGTTATCCAAGACCTGCCTCATATGTAGTTGGCATATGTTGCTCTCCAACTAACCTATGGATATGAATATTTCTGTACTAATTGAAAGTAAGCTAGCCAAAGTCAACCTACACAATCATATGGGTGGAATAATCATATAATTTGAACCAAAAATTGGGACACATCAACAGACTGAATATTTGAAATTATGACTATTACATTATATCTAGAATATATGGTTAGCTTATTAAGGGTTGGGGGCTAATTTTGTATTTTTTCTCAATTAAATTTAACTGTAGATTCACTTGAGAATGTGTTTTAATGCTTTACTGAATGAATCTACCCACTTTTACATTTTTTTGAGAAATAAAGAAAAAAATTAGGTGGTAAACAGAATCTATTACTAAAGTCATGTATATGATCCAAGGCCAGTTTGAAGCTGCATTTTTGTGCAAGGAAGCCCATTTTGTTTATTGCTTTCCAAAAAATTTAAAATATTAAGTGTGATTATTTTTCCAAACTTTTTAAGGTTACATTAAATCAATGTAAATAATAACAATAAAGCTTGCTAACTTAAAAATGTGGGTTTTTTAGGTGTATGCTTTAGATTGAATTATTAATTAACTTGTGAATTGGAAATATTAATCTACAAAAGCAATAAAAAGTGTATTTTAACTCTTATTCTATCTAATATGAAGATAATATAGGCTCTTTGCTTTTACTATTTTCCCTCTGGTTACCTGTACTTTTTTTTTTTTTTTTTTTTTAGGTTTCACATATTCATTACTGAGCTACACAGTGAGCAGTGGTGAGGAAGGATCAAGAAAAGAGAAGAGAACCATTCCATTTCTCCCATCAAACACAGGCAGCTGTTCCAGACAGTAGTGATGTTCTGATATGGTAAGACACAATTGACCTTAATAGAATAAGTGTGTGCCACTTCATATGTGAGGCTCCTTATAGACCCAGCTTGGTTCTTCTCCAGTGTCTTCTCTTGGAGTTGTACCTGATTGTATTACCAGTTTTCATTTGAATCCATGGGGGAATGGGACGATTTTGCTTTTGTTTCTTGGCCAGGAATCACTTGATCCTGAAAGTGTTGTGAGAAGACATGGTGAGGAGGAAATTCAACTGCGCATAGGATGGCAGACAAGAGAAAAGATCCCCTCTGGTTACCTGTCCTTGAGTAATCCTTTCTGCTTGTAATTATCATGACCAGAGGTTGGATAGGAAAATAAAAGACTATAGGAATTACTCGGGGCTTAATCTGTCCTTGCATATGATGGTGGTGGGGAAATAAGTTGAAAAAGGTACATAATGTGGTACTTGGGTTTTCTAAGGGCTCATTTATATACTATTTATATTCCCAATTTGGCATAAAAAAATTGAGGCTCTGACGATGTAATTTATAAAACTGATACATGGTACTATAAAAGATGGTTTCATAAAAATGTATTTTAAAATGTAATGACAAAACATTCTGGCTATCTTTAAAAAATAGACTTTGACTGATTTGGAAGTGCCCAGGTCACTTTAAAGAGAATCTTTATTAGTCTATAGAAAGTAATGTTTATAACAGCTTGAAACTCAAAGGAAAGGGAACTCGGGGAGAAGCATGTTCAATAATTTCCAAGGTAACATGGATGCATACTGTGTATGCTCCTTTCATCTCATTTCTTACTGCCACAGCCTTTCAAGGAAGAAAATAATATATTATTCATGGAAAAAATGTGTAAAGAAGGCAGTATAAGAAAGGCATACTTGAGAACTAATTGAAGTGCTCATGAGGCAAGTTAATGCTTTTTTGCCAATAACTTGTGTGTACAGATAGGTTAAAAGGATTTTGAAGCCCTCTCTGAATCTGCCCCTTCCACACCCAAACTGGGATACATTTACTGAGAAAACAAGGATCTGGCATTTTAAAAACATTAAAAATATTTTATGTGAGTTATTTTTTACTTAGCACAGTAGAAGAAAATCAAGATTAGTTCATCAGTATATAGTCACCTTAAAAATGTGGAGGGCACTTCGATGGCCTCAATGGCCAGTAGAAGGTAATAAGTCAAAATGGGGAGGGAGCAGGCTGTGTACAAAGTCGGCTCTAAACCCTCTTTTGCTGTGGTGCAGTTTTTGTGGACTGGATGGCTGAGAGATCCAACAGAGAGAAAGAAATCATCACCAGGATCAACAGAGATAGGAACAGGGGAAACTTGGAAAGCTGTTGTGACAAAGTCAGTGATAAGAAGCCAGATCCCTGGGGTGGGTATCTGATCATGAAGCAGAGAACAGCATGTCATTAAGAATTTGATCAGGATTGAATAACTTCTGGCGATTTACTTACAAAATGACTCTTGCAGCCCTGGATCATGGTACTCTTGCAGCCCTGGAGCATGGTACTCTTGCATGAACCACTGAAAAGTATCATTACAAAATATAAAATAAATTTTTTTAAAAAGAAGAAAAAATTAAAATGATCTTTGCCAAGTATATAGGTGAAAATAATATATAACTTTTTTGTTGGCTTACTAGTAAAATTGAATTATTTTCCATACTTTTAAAATTTTTACTATTTTTTCCCTGTCAACTGAATTTGGTGCCTTATTTTAGTAAATATAATTTACCTCCTGTTTACTGATCATATATTACATGTAAAGCAGGGTGCCAATGTTTTGGAGCGGGGGCTGTGGAGAAATAAAAGAAATGACAAATCCCTTCTCTTAAAGCCATATACTGGGTTGGGGAGAACAGCTTGTGCAGAATAATGTGACAGAAGTAAGGAAAGGAATGTGGATTGGGAAAACGGGACAGCTACATGTAAAAAAATGAAATTAGAACACTAATACCATACACAAAAATAAACTCAAAATGGATCAGAGATCTAATGTAAGGCCAGATACTGTAAAACTCTTAGAGGAAAGCATAGGCAGAATACTCTTTGACATTAATCGTAGCAATATTTGATCCACCTCCTAGAGTAATGAAAATAAGAACAAAAATAAACAAATGGGACCTAATTAAACTCAAAAGCTTCTGCACAGCAAAGGAAACCATAAACAAAACAAAAAGACAACCCACAGAATTGGAGAAAATATTTGCAAACAAAGCAACCAGCAAGGGATTAATCTTCAAAATATACAAACAGCTCATGCAACTCTATGTCAAAAAAACAAACAATCCAATCAAAAAATGGGCAGAAGACCTAAATAGACATTTCTCCAAAGAAGGTATACAGATGGCCAAAAAGCACATGAAAAGATGCTCAACATCACTAATTATCAGAGAAATGCAAATCAAAACTACAATGAGGTTTCACCTCACACTGGTCAGAATGGCCATCATCAAAAAGTCTACAAGCAATAAATGCTGTAGAGAGAGGGTGTGGAGAAAAGGGAATCCTCCTACACTGTTGGTGGGAATGTAAATTGGTACAGCTACTATGGAGAACAGTATAGAGGTTCCTTAAAAAACTAAAAATAGAACTACCATATGACCCAGCAGTCCCCCTCCTGGGCATATATCCAGAGAAAACCATAATGCAAAAGGATACTTGCGCCCCAGTGTTCATTGCAGCACTATTTACAATAGCCAAGACATGGAAGCAACCTAAATGTCCATTGACAGATGAATGGATAAAGAAGATGTGGTACATATATACAATGGAATACTACTCAGCCATAAAAAAGAATGAAATAATGCCATTTGCAGCCACACAGATAGACTTAGAGATTATCATACTAAGTGAAGTAAGTCAGACAAAGACAAATATCTTATGTTATCACTTATATGTGGAATCTAAAAAAAAGTACAAATGAACTTATTTACAAAACAGAAATAGAGTCACAGATGTAGAAAACAAATTTATGGTTACCGGGGAGGTGGGAGGAGGGAGGGATAAATCAGGAGCTTGGGATGAACTTACACACACTACTATACATAAAATAGATAGCTAATAAGGACCTACCATATAGCACAGGGAACTCTACTCAATACTTTGTAACAACCTATATGGGAAAAGAATCTAAAAAGGAGTGGATATATGTATACGTATAACTGGTTCACTTGCTGTAGAGCAGAAACTAACACAACATTGCATTGTAAATCAACTATACTCCAATAAAAATTTTAATAAAGAGAAAGGGATGGGGAAAGGAGGGGTAGTGTTAAATGCAGACACACTTCAGAGCAGCTAGCTTCAAGGTTCTAAACAGAACCACTGGTGAGTGGAACTCACACACCTCCTTTGAGTTCTGTTCCAGTGGTCAATGTTGGAGAAATATCTTTGGGTCTGGAGGCAGAAGAGCAGGACAGAGGGACAATCCAAGAAGCCCTCTGAGACTCAGTGAATGCTTTATGACATGTTTACTTGCTGGCTCATGAGTTGAAAATGGCAAGAAAATGTCAGGTTTGACTTCCAGTGAGATAAAACAGTGTTCTGCCAAAGAGGTCCTGTAAAGGGCTTACTTTGGGCTCCTACCTTCGTTTGGGATATGTGCTCAAAGTGTATATTCCTGGGGCCACTGGCTGAAGGTCTTTCCATTTTAGGGAAAGCAAAATGTAGAGAAGACATTTTTTTTTTTTGCGGTACGTGGGCCTCTCACTGTTGTGGCCTCTCCCGTTGCGGAGCACAGGCTCCGGACGCGCAGGCTAAGCGGCCATGGCTCACGGGCCCAGCCGCTCTGCAGCATGTGAGATCTTCCCGGACCGGGGCACGAACCCGTGTCCCCTGCATTGGCAGGCGGACTCTCAACCACTGCGCCACCAGGGAAGCCCGGGAAGACATTTTATCCTATGTTGTACCCTGCCTCTGGGTGTTGACAGTGTGTTCAGCCTTCAGCAGGGAGAGTCAAATTTGGTTATTTTTCCGCAGCCTTTGATTAATGAGCAGGACAATTCATCCCAGTCACAACCATGTTAGTGACTTTCTCAATGGTTCTCAACTGGAGAAGGAAGTCAGCAGATGGCTGGGAAATACCCACCAGCTGTTTACAGTCAGTCTGAGGCTTGTTAAGCTCGTTCTTTCAGGAATCTCATGTGGACAAGAGTAGACACCATGCTACTTTATGCACATTTTCAAAATCCCTTTTTTGCCCTTGGTTCAACTCTCAAATGGTTGAATGGTTGAAGTGAAATATTTTGCAGGTCTCTCTGAGATTGGTTGGATACTTATGTGAAGACAGAAAATTATATGACAGGTTTAGTAGTGACAGCGTGGACATGAGACTCGGTACATGGGCTAAAACATGGAACTTGATCCATCTATCAATAATTCTCTGAATTAAGAATTGGATAGTGGAGAAAGCACTTAGATTCTTTTCCTGGATGTACCATTTATTTATCACCAGCGTAATTCTGGGTTTTGCAATGAACTACTCCGAATTGTAGTTTCCTTTACTCTGCAAAATGGGGATTGTAAGCAGCAAGCCAGCATACTTCACTGGGTATTATAAGGATCTAAAAAGACTGCATAAATGAAAGAATTTACAAATTATAAACATGATACAGATGTGAAGACTTACTGCCAATAAGGGGTATGTGCAGATCACCTATGATGTTCCTGACACAGCTCTAGGTTTTTGGAAGATACTGAATAGATAAAAGGTGTGGCTCCTGCCCTCAACATCTATATGGTCCAGCTAACTGAGGAGCAGCACAAGGCAGTACCTAAATCAAGACCTAAAAGGACTGATGGAAAAGAAGTGCCATCAGAGTTTAGAGAAGAATGAGATGAGCAAGGGTTAATGTGCAGATAGACAACATTATGGAAGAGGTAGGCATTGAGTTGCACTTTAGAACAGGGAAACAGGTGAACTGAGAGGACTGAAATTAAAAGAAGCTGAAAAGGACTTAAAATTCGAAGTTCAGCCTTTTCCAAAAATGTCCTTTCCCTACTATGTTCACTGTCAAACTCCTTATTTACAAGTTAACCCCTTTATAAACCCTAGGAATTCTTTTCTGACCCTCCCAAATGGAGCTGGTCATTCTCTCCTCTAGTGGTTCCTGTCCTCAAAAGATACACATTTACATTATTGAAAGTATCTCATTGTGTCAAAACAGTAATATAAATACCATTTTAAAAATGAGACAGACCTGGGATCTACACCCAGTTTTACTGCTAACTGACTCTCTGATTTAGGGCAAATCATTTACCCTTCACCAGTTGAGTAAATCTTTCATCTGTAAGCTAGAAATGATAATAACAACATTATTATTCTGAGCATTAAATAAGGAATAGTGTCTCAATGAGTCCTGTGTGTAGTGAACACTTCAGAAATGATGTCCGTTGTTAATTTTATGGATCTGTTGCCCTCATTGGTTAATGTGGAACTCTCATTTTGCTTTTCTTTAGATACTAGCGTCTAGCCTGGGGCCAGGCACAAAGTAGGTACCTGATAAATATTTGAACCAAAATGAGCATTCAAGATGGAGGAGGCATTTTAGGAAGTGGCAACAGCAAAGATACAGAAATAGAAATAGAGATAATCTGTGTGAAAAGTAGTGAGTGTGGAAGTGGGAGGGGAGAGATAATGAAATAATTCCTCTGATCTGATGAGAGGAAAGATTTATATTGGAGAATAAATTACGCTAGATGAATTCGTGGGGCACAGATGGAGGAGGACCAGGATTTGGGTTTGATGTAGTGGGTAATAGGGAATCATAGTTTTTTGAGGAGGAGTGACATGATGAAAAATGTTGAGTAAATAGATTAAGACTTCCCTGGTTCAATAAGCAAATTATTTTTAGACTAAAAGCTATATCACTATGACCATTTATGACTATAATTTGTTGCCTTCTCACTCGATTGTAAGAGAAACAAGTCAATATTGTTCTCTTCTTTCCAAGTTTTTAAAGGAAAAAGAAACATTATTTTTCATACTTGATATGGCTGTGTGGTGAGTCTCCTTCAGATCAGTGAAAGTACTCCTCTCTGAAGACATTGAAGGGTGTCTTAACGATAATGATTAATGACTTGAAAACACCCATAAATCTTTGAGGAATGAACAAACCACTATTAGAGCCATATGTTGCCCTCACTCTTTGCATGGAACTTCTACGAAAGTCGCTAGGAGTTCAGTGGAATGATGAGGGGAAGCATATGGCCCTAGATCTGAACTAAATTAGTAACAGTATGAAAACACAGTTAAATAGTGATAATCCCCCTTGTTATCCAGCTTTTTTCCTTTTTCAGACCACCTTGTGGTGTATAGTTAACCACAAAAAAGATACTTGTTAAATGGGGAGAGCCAACCTGCGAGGAGAAACCATGTGGCATATCTTTTGAAACAAGCTGAAGAGGCAGTGATTTGGGGCTTTGTTGCTCAGGACTGCCATGGAGTCGTTTAGAGATCAAAAAAGAGCGTAACCCGACGACTATGCATTAGGCACTCCATCTGGCTCTGTCCCACACTGTTGCCATAGTCACCTATCTCCTAGCAACAATGAACAGCATTTTCATGTCTCTAAAGTGACAAAGCATGCAAGTGAAAAATATAGATGTAATCACAATAGGATAATAATCTGAGAGGTTATCTTATGGTCAGGGTTCACTGTGAAGATCTATATGAATCTATGGTTTCATGATCCTCTCTCCAGTGATGGGTTTCGATAAGAAAATGCCTTGGCTCAAACTGAGGCAGCCCAACAGCTTCCTATTGAATATAAAGACTACAGATATCATTACAAAGAACGTGGTAAAGGGAAAGTTTATTTTAAAAGGTGGAAAAACACAATTATCAGTTTGAATAACCTGACAATCATTATCTAGAACTCTGGGTAGAAGGGACTGGGGATGGAAAAACCCTGGCCTTCAGTCTGGGAAGAAGGAATATTCCATCCTGACAAATTCAGGCTCAAACAGTCCATTAGCAGCCTTTGCAATGAGCAATGAGTCTCAATTGAGGTCACTAATCAGAAGCAGTAAAGAAGCTGAAATAAAGATAAAAGGAAAAGGCTATATGCGTCATGCTTGTCTTTGAGGCAAAGTGAAAAACAAACTATGTGACACTAAGAGGATCTTTAGCTGTTTATTTCTAAATGTACCATATTTCAAATAATCTTTATTTAAATATTCTGCCAAAAGAAATCCATTGAGATACCAGCCTTGTTTTTTTTAATGTCACAGCATTGAATCCTAATAAACCTTGCTATTATACTGACTCATGTGCATAAAATGAGAACTCAGAAGAGTTTAGACATCCACACAGAGGTTAGTAGCAAAGAAATCAATGCCAGTTTTCATCTTTAAATGCCATTTTGTGTATTATTTACTAGTTTCATCACCTATGTTCCATGACCCACTTCTCCTTTAGAAAGAAGAATACATAGGTCTTTCCTGATTTTGTATCAGAACGTATGCATTGGGTAAATGTCAATGAAAGATGCACACTGTGGGAAGTAGATTCAGGAATGTCTCTGAGAGATGTCACTTGAGGGGAAGTAGAGCATCAAAACAGTGTTGACTCCAGGATGAAATAAGTAATCCACACACCTAGGCAGGCCATTACAATGTGTTTACACATTACATGCAGAGCTGAGTTTAGCTGTGCTAACTGCTTTGTCAGAAAATCCTCCTGAAATGAAATAATCATAGAAGATAGGTGAGTGCTGATTTTGTGAAATAAACAGTGATTGAGGAAAGAAGAAAAACCAGCAGGACTCAGCATGAAGCAAATTAATTCATGCTGGAGATTTACTCTCCAGAAGAAATTAAATTGCCCACTTCCTAATCAGTACAGTTCTTGGCATGCCGTTTCTTTCTCTTTCTTCCTATATTTGTTTCACGTTAGAGCTCCTTAATATTTCTTTCCACTATTTATATTTTACTTTATTTATTTTTTGGGAGCTAGGAGATATGTGATTAAATGGATACATGGAAATTTTTTTATGGGCTTTCATTTTACTTTTATTTTTAACATCTTTATTGGAGTATAATTGCTTTAAAATGATGTGTTAGTTTCTGCTTTATAACAAAGTGAATCAGCTATACATATACGTATATCCCCATATCTCCTCCCTCTTCCGTCTCCCTCCCACCCTCCCTATCCCACCCCTCAAGGTGGTCACAAAGCACCGAGCTGATCTCCCTGTGCTATGTGGCTGCTTCCCACTAGCTATGTATTTTACATTTGGTAGTGTATATATGTCCATGCCACTCTCTCACTCCGTCCCAGCTTACCCTTCCCCATTCCCGTGTCCTCAAGTCCATTCTCTACGACTGCATCTTTATTCCTGTCCTGCCCCAAGTTCTTAAGCACCATTTTTTTTTTAGATTCCATATATATGTGTAAACATAAAGTATTTGTCTTTCTCTTTCTGACTTACTTCACTCTGTGTGACAGACTCTAGGTCCATCTACCTCACTACAAATAACTCAGTTTCATTTCTTTTTATGGCTGAGTAATATTCCATTGTATATGTGTGCCATTTCTTCTTTATCCATTCATCTGTCGATGGACACTTAGGTTCCTTCCATGTCCTGGCTATTGTAAATAGTGCTGCAATGAACGTTGTGGTACATGACTCTTTTTGAATTATGGTTTTCTCAGGGTATATGCCTAGTAGTGGGATTGCTGGGTCATATGGTAGTTCTATTTTTCATTTTTTAAGGAACCTCCATATTGTTCTCCATAGTGGCTGTATCAATTTACATTCCCACCAACAGTGCAAGAGGGTTCCCTTTTTCCCACACCCTCTCCAGCATTTATTGTTTGTAGATTTTTTTGATGAAGGCCATTCTGACTGGTGTGAGGTGATACCTCATTGTACTTTTGATTTGCATTTCTCTAATGATTAGTGATGTTGAGCATCCTTTCATGTGTTTGTTGGCAATCTGTATCTTCTTTGGAGAAATGTCTATTTAGGTCTGCCCATTTTTTGGATTGGGTTGTTTGTTTTTTGATATTGAGCTGCATGAGCTGCTTGTGAATTTTGGAGATTAATCCTTTGTCAGTTGCTTCGTTTGCAAATATTTTCTCCCATTCTGAGGTTGTCTTCTTATCTTGTTCATGGTTTCCTTTGCTGTGCAAAAGCTTTTAAGTTTAATTAGGTCCCATTTGTTTATTTTTGTTTTTATTTCCATTTCTCTAGGAGGTGGGTTAAAAAGGATCTTGCTGTGATTTATGTCATAGAGTGTTCTGCCTATGTTTTCCTCTAAGAGTTTTATAGTGTCTGGCCTTACACTTAGGTCTTTAATCCATTTTGAGTTTATTTTTGTGTGTGGTTTAGGGAGTGTTCTAATTTCATTCTTTTACATATAGCTGTCCAGTTTTCCCAGCACCAGTTATTGAAGAGGCTGTCTTTTCTCCATGGTATATCCTTGCCTCCTTTATCAAAAATAAGGTGACCATATGTTCATGGGTTTATCTCTGGGCTTTTTATCCTGTTCGATTGATCTATATTTCTTTTTGTGCCAGTACCATACTGTCTTGATTACTGTAGCTTTGTAGTATACTCTGAAGTCAGCGAGCCTGATGCCTCCAGCTCTGTTTTTCTTTCTCAAGATTGCTTTGGCTATTCGGGATCTTTTGTGTTTCCATACAAATTGTGAATTTTTAGTTCTAGTTCTGTGAAAAATGCCATTGGTAGTTTGATAGGGATTGCATTGAATCTGTAGATTGCTTTGGGTAGTGTAGTCATTTTCACAATGTAGATTCTTCTAATCCAAGAACATGGTATATCTCTCCATCTGTTTGTATCATCTTTAATTTCTTTCATCAGTGTCTTATAGTTTTCTGCATGCAGGTCTTTTGTCTCCTTAGGTAGGTTTATTCCTAGGTATTTTATTCTTTTTGTTGCAGTGGTAAATGGTAGTGTTTTCTTAATTTCTCTTTCAGATTTTTCATCATTAGTGTATAAGTATGCAAGAGATTTCTGTGCATTAATTTTGTATCCTGCTACTTTACCATATTCATTGATTAGCTCTAGTAGTTTTCTGGTAGCATCTTTAGGATGCTCTGTGCATAATATCATGTCATCTGCAAACAGTGGCAGCTTTACTTCTTCTTTTCTGATTTGGATTTCTTTTATTTCTTTTTCTTCTCTGATTGCTGTGGCTAAAACTTCCAGAACTATGTTGAATAATAGTGGTGAGAGTGGGCAACCTTGTCTTGTTCCTGATCTTAGTGGAAATGGTTTCAGTTTTTCACCACTGAGAATGATGTTGGCTGTGGGTTTGTTATATATGACCTTTATTATGGTGAGGTAAGTTCCGTTTGTGACTACTTTCTGGAGGGTTTTTATCATAAATCGGTGTTGAATTTTGTCAAACCCATTTTCTGCATCTATTGAGATGATCATATGGTTTTTATCCTTCAGTTTGTTAATATGGTGTATCACATTGATTGATTTGCATATATTAAAGAATCCTTGCGTTCCTGGGATAAACCCCACTTGATCATGGTGTATGATCCTTTGAATGTGCTGTTGGATTCTGTTTGCCATTAGTTTTGTTGAGGATTTTTGCATCTATGTTCATCAGTGATATTGGCCTATAGTTTTCTTTTTTTGTGACATCTTTGTCTGGTTTTGGTATCAGGCTGATGGTGGCTTCGTAGAATGAGTTTGGGTGTGTTCCTCCCTCTGCTATATTTTGGAAGAGTTTGAGAAGGATAGGTGTTAGCTCTTCTCTAAATGTTTGCTAGAATTTGCCTGTGAAGCCATCTGGTGCTGGGCTTTTGTTTGTTGGAAGATTTTCAATCACAGTTTGAATTTCAGTGCTTGTGATTGGTCTGTTTATATTTTCTATTTCTTCTTGGTTCAGTCTCAGAAGGTTGTCTTTTCTAGGAATTCATCCATTTCTTCCAGGTTTTCCATTTTATTGGCATACAGTTGCTTGTAGTAATCTCTCGTGATCCTCTGTATTTCTGCAGTGTCAGTTGTTACTTCTCCTGTTTCATTTCTAATTCTATTGATTTGAGTGTTCTCCCTTTTTTTCTTCATGAGTCTGGCTAATGGTTTATCAATTTTGTTTACCTTCTCAAAGAACCAGCTTTTAGTTTTATTGATCTTTGCTATTGTTTCCTTCATTTCTTTTTCATTTATTTCTGGTCTGATCTTTATGATTTCTTTCCTTTTGCTAACTTTGGGATTTTTTTGTTCTTCTTTCTCTAATTGCTTTAGGTGTAAGTTTAGGTTGTTTATTTGAGATGTTTCTTGTTTCTTGAGGTAGGATCGTATTGCTATAAACTTCCCTCTTAAAACTGCTTTTGCTGCATCCCATAGGTTTTGGGTTATCGGGTTTTCATTGTCATTTGTTTCTAGGTATTTTTTGCTTTCCTCTTTGATTTCTTCAGTGATCTCTTGGCTAATAAGTAGTGTGTTGTTTAGCCTCCATGTGTTTGTATTTTTTACAGATTTTTACCTGTAATTGATATCTAGTCTCATAGCATTGTGGTCGGGAAAGATACTTGATACGATTTCAATTTTATTGAATTTACCAAGGCTTGATCTGTGACCCAAAATATGATCCCTCCTGGAGAATGTTCCATGAGCACTTGAGAAGAAAGTCTATACTGAGTTTTTTGGATGGAATTCCCTATAAATATCAATTAAGTCCATCTTGTTTAATGTATCATTTAAAGCTTGTGTTTCCATATTTATTTTCATTTTGGATGATCTGTCCATTGTTGAAAGTGGGGTGTTAAAATCTCCTACTATGATTGTGTTACTATTTCCCCTTTTATGGCTGTTAGCATTTGTCTTATGTATTAAGGTGCTCCTGTTTTGGGTGTATAAATATTTACAATTGTTATTTCTTTTTCTTCGATTGATCCCTTGATCCTTATGTAGTGCCTTTCTTTTTCTCTTGTAATACCTTTATTTTAATGTCTAGTTGGTCTGATATAAGAATTGCTACTCCATCTTTCTTTTGATTTCCATTTGCATGGAATATCTTTTTCTATCCTCTCACTTTCAGTCTGTATGTGTCCCTAGATTTGAAGTGGGTCTCTTGTAGACAGCGTATATACAGGTCTGTTTTTTTATCCATTCAGCCAGTCTGTGTCTTTTGGTTGGAGTATTTAATCCATTTACATTTAAGGTAATTATCGATATGTATGTTCCTATTACCATTTTCTTAATTGTTTTGTGTTTGTTGTTGTAGGTCTTTTCCTTCTCTTGTGTTTCCTGCCTAGAGAATTTTCTTTAGCATTTGTTGTAAAGCTGGTTTTGTGGTGATGAATTTCCTTTGCTTGTCTGTAAAGGTTTTAATTTCTCTGTCGAATCTGAATGAGATCCTTGCTGGGTATAATCATCTTGGTTGTAGGTTTTTTTTCCCTTTCATCCCTTTAAATATGTCCTGCCACTCCCTTCTGGCTTGCAGAGTTTCTGCTGATATATTAGCTCCTAACCTTATGGGGATTCCCTTTTATGTTATTTGTTTTTCTCTTGCTGTTTTTAATATTTTTTCTTTGTATTTAATTTTTGATAGTTTGGTTAATATGTGTCTTGGCATGTTTCTCCTTGGATTTTTCCTGTATGAGACTCTCTGTGCTTTCTGGAGTTGATTGACTATTTCCTTTTTCGTATTATGGAAGTTTTCAACTATAACCTCTTCAAATATTTTCACAGTCCCTTTCTTTTTCTCTTCTTCTTCTGGGACCCCTTTAATTCAAATGTTGTGTGTTTAATGTTGTCCCAGAGGTCTCTGAGACTGGCCTCAATTCTCTTCATTCTTTTTTCTGTATTCTGCTCTATGGTAGTTTTTTCCACCATTTTATCTTCCAGGTTACTTATCCGTTCTTCTGCCCAGTTATTCTGCTATTGATTCCTTCTAGAGAATTTTTAATTTCATTTATTGTATCGTTCATCACTGTTTGTTTGCTTTTTAGTTTTTCTAGGTCCTCGTTAAACGTTTCTTGTATTTCCTGCATTCTATTTCCAAGATTTTGCATCATCTTTACTACCATTGCTCTGAATTCTTTTACAGGTAGACTGCCTATTTCTGCTTCATTTTTTTGGTCTCGTGGGTTTTTACCTTGCTCCTTCATCTGCTGCGTATTTCTCTCTCTTTCCACTTTGCTTAACTTACTGTTTTTGGGCTCTCCTTTTCGCAGGCTCCTGGTTTGTAGTTCCCATTGTTTTTGGTGTCTGCCCCTAGTGGCCAAGTTTGGTTCAGTGGGTTGTGTAGGCTTCCTGGTGGAGGTTACTGGTGCTTGTGTTCTGGTGGATGAGGCTGGATCTTGTCTTTCTGGTGGGCAGGACCGCGTCCGGTGGTTTGTTTTGGTGTGTCTGTGACCTTATTATGATTTTAGGCAGCCTCTCTGCTAATGGATGGAGTTGTGTTCCTTTCTTGCTAGGTATTTGGCGTCGGGTGTCCAGCACTGTAGCTTGCTGGTCGTTTAGTGGACCTGGGTCTTAGCATTGAGATGGAGATCTCTGGGAGAACTTTCGCCATTTGATATTACGTGGAGCTGGGAGGTCTCTGGTGGGCCAATGTCCTGAATTCAGCTCTACCACCTCAGAGGCTCAGGCCTGACACCTGGCCAAGCACTAAGACCCTGTCAGCCACTCGGCGGCCAGGTTCATGGTGAGTTTCTTGCCTTTTGGGAAGTCTGAGGTCTTCTGCCAGCAATCAGTAGGTGTTTTGTAGTAGTTGTTCCACGTGTAGATGTATTTCCGATGCATTTGTGGGGAGGAAGGTGATCTCCACGTCTTAGTCCTCCACCATCTTGAAGGTCTCTCCTTTCCACTAATTTTAAAATTAGTTTGAAGCTCCAGTTTTCTGTGTAGTTCTGTGAAGTCTGGCCTTCAAGTAGTTTCTTTACCACTGATTTGTTTTGGAAAAGAACATTTCTCCCCAGTTATCTCACTTGTTTATTTCATTCATGTCTGCTCCAGAGGAGAATATAAAGAGTCACCATGGTTACTTTGTCTCTTCTGCTTTATACTGATTTAGTGACTCAAGGGATATGAATGTTTTCATTATACTAATTTGGAATCACTGAAGGAAAACTATATCTTAGTGTCCATTCACAATATGTGGCAGCTCAGTGTAAATAAAGATTGCTGGGTTCTTTCCCTATTCTTCTCATCCAGTAGCAAAAGAAAAATAAAAGGCACAAACTGTTGTTCTTCCATTTATTTCTGCACACAGAGAAAGATGTCAGCACATGTTAAAAGTGAAACCACATTTGAGAAGACATGCAGAACTTTGCAAATGCCATAGCTGTTTGTAGAGCTTTGAGCTGGAGGGGATATCATATGTTTTTCAATCTGTTTTTATCTCTTCTGCTGTCTTAAAATAAACATGTAATTCTTGTTCTTGGCCTTAGAACGTGAGTTGTGCCATCAGTCTGTTGTGATCCATTTGCTAAAATATTCCAATGATGAATGACTCTTCCTTCCTGTAATAACTGTTGTGGTATTATTTTTGCCTAGTGAAAGTCTTTGTGTCTCTTGGAGGGCTAACAATAGGAAAGGACAGCTATGTGGCACAAGCCCTGGTTGATAACCAAAGCTCGTAAGATTTCATTTGAATCCTATGTCCCTTACAGGCACAGTTGGGTGGTGGGAAAATTCCATTGGCACCACCTGCATACCAACTTTGATTTCAAATGGTGAGACCAGATTTCTAAAAGTAAGGTATTGGAACATGGCCATGCCTTAAAGTTGAAGCCAATATTACAACTTGCTCTTTAACTTATGTATGTGAAAGTAGTTTTTGTGATGATTAACATGTCCAGGCAGTTTTCTTCTGCCTGATATATCTGGATTTGACTAGTTTGTGTAAAGGGTTGTGTGTGGTATTTGTACCTTTGGGGCATTAATTATAGCTTCTTGTAACCATCAGAAGACAAAAGGGCTGTCCTGAATATCTAAACAGCTGGGTTACTGGCAGATACTCAGATTACTAAAGGCAAGGAGGACACTGTTTTTGACACTTAGTGGAAATTGAGTCTGCTGTTGCTACTGCAGTTTGAAGGTAGTTTAATATTGTAAAAGATCGTCCCCCTGGCATGGGGAGGTTGGTGGGAGGTATCCCCTGAGGAATGAGTGAGGAGTGGTGAGATAGAAAATGTAAGACAGAAAGGACTTGGTCAGCCAGTAGTCTTTGGATTGCCAGTTCTTTCTATTGACATAATCTCACATTGGAAATAGAACTTGAAGTAAGGTCAAATACAGTACAAGCTTCAAAGGAAGAGATAGAAAATTTCCAGGGCTGTATGTATGTCTGTTGAGGTGACGTGTTTGGCATCTTTGACCCAGGGACCCTAATGAAACCATGCTAGATATCGGCTAGAACAAAAGGTGAAGGGTAGAATGAGCCTCAGTACCTAATTTAGTTAGATTTAAGTTAGTAGCTATAACAAATAAATTTCTAAATTGTGTTTAACAATGGAAATCTATTTCTCCTTCTCATAATGGTCCACTGCAGATGTTTCAGGTAGGCAAGATTCTTTCCTCAACATAATGATTCCGAGAGTCAGGCTCTTTCCATCCCATCTCTACAACAGTAAGGACCTCAGAGCTTTCTGATTCAGCTAGTGAAAGCAGATTTTAAAAAAGGATTATGGAGAAGATGCACCTACTTCTTATGTTCCTTGGCCCCAAAGTCACACTCACCACTTTTGTTCATATACCATTTGCAAGAAGTAGCCACACAGCCTCATCAAGGAATGGGAAATATTGCCCAGCAATAATCTAACACTGTGCAAATGGAAGCTTAAATCGTGGTGGATTGCCAACTGGCAAATGTGTCAGGATAGTTGGAAAGGGAAGGACTCTAGGTCTCAAATGGGAAAGTGCTTTATTACAAATGTGTGAAGGGCAAAGACAAGGACAATACATGCATGTTTGTCAAGTAGGCAGATAGCATAAGTTCAAGTTTTATCCTAGAAGAAATATAATGAGTCATATTCTAAAAAAGACTAAGAGTCCATAAGAATTTTCATCAAATACAAAACTTCATAAAGCAAATATCTGTATCAAACATTACCAGAAAGGTTTAGGGTTGTGGGTAGAGGGAATGTATAAATGTACAAGACAGGAATTTGTGATCGTTTGCAGGATAATCTAAAAAGGGAAAAGTGTTTGGTTTCAAATGGTGTCTGGCTTGGAGTACTTGATGCAGCTTCCCTCATATTTCCACTACATGTTATTAGAGACTAGAAGAAGCTATAACTTGGTGCTGAAAGCTAAGGTTATCAGAAAACTTAATGTCAAATTTGAGACATGTTCTTACCAAATAGGAAGAAGATAGAGCTGTATTGAGAAAAAATAGCTAGGTTACACACTTATCCTGGCCTCTACCCACCAGAAAATTGTTCAGGTACCCCTCTAATGTGTGAATTCTGCTTTTTAAGGTGGTTTGAATGCTTGTCCCTGCTTCCATCTTTTCATTCAGAAATAGAGAAAGGGACTAAGAGTGTACATTGGAACTTGGTTGATTTAAAAAAAAAAAAAAAAAAAAGGTGGAGCATAGAAAGGAACAGCTTTGGCAGCAGTCCATGCTGGATGCTGGTAGTTTTATAAACTTTATTAAATCAGAAAACCAGGCAGGGGAGGTGGTAGAAAATTTCGCTTTGTTATAGGAAAGCTGCATTATAGAAATGCCTGTGAGGCCCTAGTATTGAGCTAAAGGTATACATGTCAAAATGCTCTCCTACTGTAAATCTGAGAAGGGAATGCAATCAGTATTTGTGGTCTCCTTGTAGGTGGACAGTGACCCTGAGTAAATGTCCCTTTGTTCAAAGATGAGAAGTGTGGGGAAAGATAGATTTACTATAGAATAGCTGGGCCCTGGGCTAAGCCTGTGTGTATATGTTCAGCTTTAGTAAATATTACCCAGCTATGTATGAGATTGCAGTTGTTCTATATTCTTGTTAACTCTTGGTACTTTCTGTCTTTTTAATTTTAGCCATTCTGTGGAATGTGTAGTGGTATTTCATTGTGGATTTGCTTGTCCCTGATGGCTAATGAAGTAGAGCATGTCTGATGAATTAATAGGGCCATCTCTAAGAGACCAAGATGCCACCTAAGGAACTGTCTCATTCAGGGGTAAGTTCAAAGTATTTAAGAGCCAGTAAGACACAGCACTGGCCAATCAGAATGAACACTAGCTTGGAGTAATGAACTTCACAAGTAATGACCTTCACAGGCAGGTCAAGGAAGGAGCTAGGGCTACATTTATTTTAAAAATTGTGATAAAAAATAATATAAAACTTACCATTTTAATCATTTTTAAGTGTCCAGTTTAGTGACATTAGATACATTCACATTGTTGTGCAGCCATCACCACAATCCATCTCAAGAAATTTTTCCTTTCCCAAGTGGAAACTCTGTGCCCGTTAAAGAACAACTCCCTTTCCCCCCTTCCCTTTAGCCCTTCACCATTCTACTTTCTATTTCCATGAATTTGACTACTCTAGGTACCTCATAAAAGTGGAATCATGCAATATTTGCCTTTTTGTATGTCTTCAAGTTTTGTTCATGTTGTAGCATGTGTCAGAATTTCATTCCTTTTTTAGGCTGGATAAAATTTCGTTGTATGTATATACCACATTTTGTTTATCCATCCATTCATTGATGGACATCTGGGTTGTTTCCACCTTTTGGCTATTGTGAATAATGCTGCTACGAACATTGATCTACAAGTACCTGTTTGAGTCAGGGCTACATTTTTATAACTTAACTAATATAGCTCTGAGGCAGTGGCATTTGTAAGTGGATGTGGGCCTTTCTGGGGACCTTGTCATCCCTTTCTCTCCACACCTATAATAAAATAATAATTGCTACCTTTACTAGGTGGTTACTATATGTTTTAAGTGTTTAAGACACTGTTTTAAGTATGTTACCTGTATTACGCCATTTAAAGCTCAAAACAAATCCATAAAGCAGGTAATATATTTATATTTATATATGTTACATATCTAGTAGGTAGTATAAGATAATCTTATTTTTTCACAGGGAGGGTTTCACCCAAGGTCACATGCTAATATGTGCTTGAGTGTGCTAACCATTACATTGGGCTTAGAGATGCTGTAGATCTAATGTAGACTTCAAGCCCAAGTCACATGCTCTATATCCAGGTATGCATTAGTGTTGTTCAGCAACCCCTAATAATAAGATAAAATTTTGTCTCCCATTCTATCAGTTTTCTTTTGGGAACAGCATCTTTAGGAACCCAGGGCAGGGATTGTATATCCATGATCACACTAGTCAGATATTATCAAATATTCTCAAAAACTTATCATAATCCTCAGTAGGTTGCTTAACTCCATGGGTCCTGCCCATGGGAGGCAACTGTGGAAAGTAAGCACAGATGCCAAATTCCTCATTATACTCCCTGAGACCAGATGTGTTTCAGAATTAAAAAAAAATTTTTTTAGTTTTAAAATAAATTCTGTAAAACCCTCAGTGGGAATTGTGCATCATATGAAATTCAATTTTTAATGTTCCCAACAACAAAATATATGAATATTCATAGTAAGTGAGATCAGTCAAGATTATAAATAGCCTCATGTCAGTTCCAGCTAGGTTTTGTTGACAAATGAGTTTTGATGCCAAATAATAAACATATCTTTAGGTTTTCAGAACTTTTAGAATTGTATCATTGGGATAAGGACTTGTGGAACTATACCCTGAAATAAGCATGGCCTGAGCCTGCCTTCCCAAAAGTCAGCCATGTTCCACCCAGCAGGCCAGGTAAACCATGGCCTTTGGGGTTGGTTTCATTTCAGTGGCAGATTCAGGTTTTGTGCAGTCTGAAACTTAATTTGATTGGACCCCATACCAGAAAAAGAGTATAAAATTACAAATAGAAAACTAGGTGTGAAAATGAACATTTATTTAGAATGATAAATCACAACAAATTACAGTAAAAAACAGCTAATGAATATCACAGGTATTTCCTTTTGGTTTATGATTTTGGTTTCTACTTGGATACTTTCTTCTTGATACATCTGAATTTTGGAATGCTCAGGAATTCTGAAAAAAGAGTAAAGGTAATCTGAAATTAAGGAATACACAAGAGCAAGTTAAGTGTACTCTAGAATTGCTGCTATGTTTAATGGGCTACATAATTGTGTAATCAAATTACGCTTATGTAATACACATTGAATAATTACATGAAGGTGTTTGGTCATAGAAATACTTATTTCCTCAGGACATTTTCTTGCCCTGGTAGCGTTTTTGTATGTCATTTCATCTGGAACCTCTGGTCTTCAAGAGGACAGTGTATTTCATATACTATGATGTGATCTAATGAAATTAATAAAACATGTGACTTTACATGCTATATTTGTTTTTTTGTAGTACTACTTCAGGTTTGCGCCCTACAAACTCAGACATTCTGATAAATTCTTTTTTGGACCATTCCATAAAATTGTGCATTTTTAATTGCATATGCTGTATTATTGTTTATAGTTCTGACAGGAGAAAACCAGTTTTGATCAGTCATTGATGAGAATTGGTTCCTATTATTATAATTCTGTATGTCTGATGATTAGAAGAATTTTCTGCTTCTATCTCTGGATTTTCAAACCTCACTTCTCCACTGCTCACATACTTAAATCACAATAAAACCTTTGGCCCTGTACCTTCCTGCAGATAAATCATCATTTAGCCATTCTTGGAGTCATTCCTGCATCAGGATGTCTATATATCCTGATGCAATGCCCAAAGCTATGTATATATAGAAGTCACTGTGAGCCATACTAAACCCGTATTAAATGAATTTGCACCTCAAATTTCCTTTAGCTGAATCTCAAAAAGCTCTTGGCTACTTCAGTGCCACCAGACACATAGGACAGTGTTATGGAGAGGAGGTTGGACAGGAAAGGGACAACGGTGGTAATTGGTTGCCGTTAAAATAACTTATTTTGCAAATTTTCAAAAGCAAAGAGTCATATGAATGCCTCACTAAAACCTCTCAGGGCCAGGAAAGTGCCCACAAAAGTGAAGGGCTCTGAAGGTTAAACTTCATTAGCTTCACAAAAATCTTTGTCTTTCACTGCTATCTTTCACTTAGACTGGTAAGCCTTTGCTGGAGTCTGAAGTCCAAGTTTGCAGTTTGTATCTGAACATCCCAGTTTTCTCCTGTCATGAGAAATGTGGAGTTAGAGTTGAATAAATACTTCTACAGCTATTCAGAGCTGAAGCAAGTTAAAAGGGCCCAGCCAAAGCTCATTGCCAGACACTACCCAAAGCTCTCCTTTGGGAAACAATAGGGGATACTAGGAAGCATATTATGACATTAAGAGAATGGGGGTAGAGGTAGAATACTGCACCGCTACTTTACTGTTGTATAGCCTTGGGCCTCAGTTTCCTCATTTGCAAAGTAAGATAACACTACTGACCTCATAGGGTTGTTGTGAGTGCATGTTAAGTGTTTAGCATTGTCTTTGGCAGGTGTTATGCATTCAATAAGTGCTAATGAAATATAAGCAGAAGGAGAGAGTCCAGGACAAAGGCCTGCACACATTACCACATTTTTGGATTTTTTCTACCAGCCAATGTTGTGACTTCGTTTTTCAACTTTTGATGAAGGTACTCCTTAAAGCATGATTGTGGTTCATAATGATAAAAGCTTGTGTTATGCTCAATAATAATATTTTATCGCCCAAATCTTACACAATTTGTAGAGCTGTTCCTTGTTATCAGAGGCTGTCAGTGGTGATAGAATGAGTGTGCTCATATGAAATTATGCTGCTGCAGCTGTGGACAAGATTGAAATAATCTTGCTGCTTTGGGTTTTAAGTTTGAATCAAAAATGGATATAGCATTCAGTTGCATTATTGTACCTGGCTCCCTTTTAACACTCACTGGTCCCTGTGGGTAGGAAGCAGTACTCTGAGGTCTTTAGCTTCTCAACTCAGATACTGCATTCAAGCAAAGACTGGAGAAGAGAAAAGTTACTTAAAATAAAAGCATAATTGACCAAACTGATAGCATTTTATAGACGATATAGAAGCAGAGCAAAAAATATATGAGAAAGCCCCTCTCCTCTAATATCATCCATATTTAACAAAAAATTCTACAACATAGAAAACGTTCTCAGTGTTCTTTTAATACATGGAACATGTACTACGTTGAGGTGCAATTTTAAAGAGGTTATCTATCTATCTATCAAATGGGATCTTGTCACAGTAAGATTATTAGTATATCTAGGTGGTTGGAACCATGCCACTAGAATCTGCAGAGTGTTTGGTATTGACAGTATTTGAGCTAAGCTCACGCTTTGGGAGTTTTTACACAGTTAATCTGTAACTTTGCTCTATGATTATAGTGTTCCTGTGACAGCTAATGCCACAGTACATACACAGCTACTGCTTGCCCTACCATCTCCATCCCTATCTACATATTACTTACTTTATAGCCTAACGATTCCTGTGGAAAGCAAACCTAAAATGTGACAGTAGTAATTCTAGGTCCTTTTTCTTTACAGTTCTTTCAAATAGCCTTCCAGAGAACAGTGGTGAAACAATTCAATTAAAATTTCTTGTTCTTCCTGTTACCAGAAGAGCTGTCTATGTAGTAGTATCACATAGCAAGGGCAGATTTAGAAAGACTTTACATATGTTTACATACAACTGTTCAGAGATCAGCAAGGTGACAAGGGAAAACCGTGTCTTTCTCTTTAGACCTTGTGCCTATCTCTGATACTTCAAACCATAATATAACAATCCAAATACTCATAGGAAACTTTGTAAATATATCATGAATTAAAAAAAGCCTTGCACTTATTGAGGGTGTTTTTCTCATAACATCCAATCACAGAAAAGACATTAATCAAATTATGATTGAGAGGTAGGTAAAGCAGGACTACCTGTTAGGAGTTATGTACAGATTAAGTAATAGAAAACTGAAGTTTAGTTGCATGATATTCCATGATTGTATATTTAAGAATTATGAAATTAAATTATTAAAATTATTTTATATGAAATAATTATTTTATATAAATTTAAAATTATTAAAATAAATTATGGATTTGTGAATTAAGAAAAAGTGCTTTTAGAAACTTATTTACTTCATCCCCTTTTTACAGATCAAGAAACCATGCTTAAGAATTATTTGGGCACTGCTTCATTAATTACCTAATGGATTAATTCAGCAAAATTTAAGGTCAGCCCATTTTAAACCAGTTCTGCTCTCTCCACTGTAATTACTGAGGAAAATACACTAGTACTGTTCAGTGGCAAAGCCAAGTTTTGGATGTTTGCTCTCAAGTCTGTATAAGTGGAAAAGCAGAGAGAAGAGTAAACTGGTGCTCTGTCTCTTGTTTCCTATGTGCTTATCTGTCTATAAACAAGTTAAAATTCAAAGTGTTTTGATACACACTAATCTTTAGAGGGAAATCTAGGCTCCTGCCACCATTCTTTCCTCTTTCATTACCTCCCATCAAAATCCCTCCACTCCACTTTCTCCACCAACCCCCAAAAGTTTGAATTCTGATGTGAGTCAAGCACATTTCTTTACTGAGAAGAAGGAGGAAAGAAGTTAACCATTCTCTCTTCTGCAGGTTCCCCTTTCATCCAGGTCTCTTGAATGATCTCTTTAGAATGATCTCTCTTGGATCTTTTCTCTCTCTTCGTCCCATTGGGTACAGTCAGATAGTGCAGGGCTGCTCTGACTTGGGATCTTCCTTCCCCCAGCACTGGGAGATCACCCACTGGGAGACTTGGTAGAACCAGGGTAAAGGTGACTTGGAGCGCACTGTGTACCTGGAGGGCCAAAAAGAGGTCTCAAAGTTCACCTGGGCTCATGGAGATATAAATAACTCAGAGGTTTGGGGCTGTAGTCTTAGCTGGTAACTAAGAATTCATTTGCCTCAAGTATCTTTTGTGCACAGACTTCTTGGGCACCCATTACGGCAGGATTTGGGGAGAGGGGATTCTGGCTACATGTCTCTCTTCATTAGAGACACTGCTAATTCAAGGCAGGCACTTTGTGTTAGCTTTAGCATCCCAGCCTCCCCCTTCTCCTCTTTTTGTGGCTGATGTCCATGTTGGTGACCAATATTCTCAGAGTCTCTTCTTCTTAGGTCATGAAAGACCAACTTTTAGATAAGAATCTGGTAACTTAGGAACTCATGAGTTATAACTGATAAGACTATCTACTTTCTGTTCAGAGGTCTTTGCAATAGATCATGGCTTAAAACCCTTCATTATTTTGAAATTTACATGTAATATACAGAATAACAAATTTTAGGATTTTAAGCATCTGCCACTATGGTGTAGGAAGAGCTTTGGAAGCCTCATCTTACTTTATAGAAGCCTCCTCAATTATGGGTAAGGCTGAAGGGTGAAGCACTTGGCTGGTGCTGCCCCAGAGTATGTGAATCACTTCGTTGTTCAGTGCCCAAGGCAGCATCCATAAAGGTGAAAATTTCATAAATGCTGCATGAAGTGTGAAGATGATGGAGAATCTAACTCCTACCTTCATCAGGCATTCCATGCTGTCTGTAAACAATTTTACTGAGTAAAAATCTCACCACTTACCAATGACCTTGTAATAAAAACACCTTGTAGCAAGCTGGAAACAAATACTGTACTCCACCCCCCCAACCCCCCATGGTTATTTTGTACCAATCTGCAGAGGCATATTCATATCGTGGAAATCACTTGTAGCTGTGAATATACTGTGGTCCTGTTCTTTGGGTTCACCAGAAAATTCCTGGTCTTTCAGGATACCTTGCCTGTATTGGAACTTTTTGCTCTCTCTAAAGCAATCTTTTCTTTTCTCCCCCCACCCCCCAGCAACTATGCAGTATTAGTTGTTAAGATAAGAATGACTCCATTTGGAATATTGCATAACATGTTGCAATCTGTCTAAATCCATAACTTGATTTTCTGGCAAAATGTGAGGGCAACCTTGCTATAACATCTGTTACTCCTTTAATGGCCAGGATTGATTCAACCAATTTAGTTTGGGTAACTCTTCCTAAATTTACCCAGTTTAGAATTACTTCCAGGTATGGGTTTCACTGATCATGAAGATGAACTTAGTTTTTCCTACATAATGGCTTTTTAGAGGCAGACCTTTGTGTGGAGAAGAACATAAAGAACATGAACCCAGATATGGAAAATTTCTTTATTTTTTGTTGTTTTCTAATTGACTGTATCCCTTCTTTTCATTGCTTTGGCAAGGTTGGGAGATATTGGCTCATTAGCTCTATATTTACAGAAGCTTGTCAATCAATTCCATGTCTTTGTCAGCTCCCAGGCAGGGCTCCCTGTCAAGCACAACAGAGCTCCATTTACCCTCAATGCAGCAGGTCTATGGTACCCCACTGTGGGCACTTTAGTAACCAATGGTAAAACTGACAGCAAATGTCTGGCATGGGAGAAGTGAGATAGGCACTTATAAGAATCAGGGCTTAAGGGAGGAAGGGTGATTTGGGAAAATAGCCACCTCATGGGGACTCTTTCAAGTGAATTTTGTAGCAAGTTCATTGATTAATTAACTCATTCATCCATTTATTCACTAAATGAATATTTCTCACGTGCCTCCTATGTGTTAGCATATTGCCAAGTATTATGTATGAACACTCACCCTTTTGTGGCTTCATTCTGAATTGAGAATTTCCTATAACTCTGTCCAAGATTAAAATTTATAACCCCTCTCCAAAACACTTACTGATTTAAATCTGGAATTAAGTTTGAAGAATTAGCCTTCCAGCTATGCTTCCATTCTCTCTTAGTCTTGATTTTCTTCTTCCAACTAATATGGTTGGTTGTGAATCTCAACTCCGCATTCTCATACTTAAATCAGTGTGTGTGTGGAGAGGTCTTTAAAAATTATGAGGTTGGCAGGTAAGGGAGAAAAGTCAAATGATTAAGTTTGTATTTAACACAGTTGAAAAGACTTGGGAATCATTAGGGAAGGTTTCTGTCCTCAGATTTCTAGGTAAGCACAGAATGTGCCTTGGTTATGGGTAAGGTAATTGCTCTAGAAGATCAGGGCATTGCTCTGTGTGCTGTAAGCATTTAGAGATATGATATGCTTCAATAAGCTGAAATTGTAAAGAAAATTGTTATAGGGAACCAAACTCTCGGCAACTGGAGTCAGGTGATTGCATTGGTTTGAAGAATGGATAAATCAAGAAAAGAATAATTAAAATGGTTTTGGACTTATACTTGCTGTCTGAAACATTCCCCAACTATTTGAGCTTTCTTCTAACCCCCTCCACATCCCCTTGCTTCTTCATGAATTCTGGTCTCACTGTCTGCCTGAAATAGGGTAGCACATGATGTATATTTAACTGTAGCATGATGAACTAATAACAACTTTCAATTAGAGATTTGCTTTGCTATAGGTCTTTTGAGGGACTTAGAAATTTTAAGTCACCATGCAAATGCTACTGAGTTTATCCACTGTGTGGAGATGCAGGTCTTTGAGATTTTGGCAAGACACTTACCAAACTGCTGTAGGTCTCCAGACTCATGTGTGAATGAATTTCATTGAATGAAAGAGAAAGCCTAAACTAAAATGCCGTCAGGGGTCTGGCATTTGCATGAAACTGGCCTAAAATAAGAATAGGAGATGGTGGAGATTGTGGTAAACCAGAGCAGTACATTTCAAATTATCTGTTTGGATTCAACAGACATATGATCAGTTTGCTAAATTGCTATAAAAGTTTCTAAAGCTGAGGCTCAGTTTCTGTAGTTAACTTGTTGCAGACCATTAACAGTTCATGGACTGACACCAGTTTGTGGATGAAACTTAGAGCAGGCTAAGGATATTAAAATTCAGAAATTTAAAACATATGTACAAACCAGATAAAATCTACCCTTAGACAAAATCTGACCTGCAGCCTTCAGTTGTGACCTCTAGTTTAGGCACTGACTAGGGAATTTTTAATTTCTTATATTCCACAAGTTTGTCAGTTTTTCCTGCACTGTGTAAGCCTGGTCTAAGTCACTTAATGTTTAATTTCACTTATGACCTGTATCCTATGCCATTCCAGACTAATCTTGTATTTTTTAATAATTCATTTAACTTCTCATGTAAGTTTTCCCATCTTATAAAATCTGAAAAGTACAGTGATATAATTTTCTGACTTATTGGCATTTATTTAGCCACTCACATGTAAACAGTTTCTCCAGGAAATCTCTTCTGATAGAATCTTCTTAACTCCTTAAGTTTAATATGGTAGATAAAACTGTACCTTTACTATGATTTTAGGTCACCATTTTGAACAAACTCTAGTTATGTCCTAAGGCGCTGGTATGTAGGGCTGGTTGTCAGTTTTCTTTCCAGAAAGTGGCCTCAGACTGCTTCTTTTATGTCAGCTAATGATTTTGGATTTTTGTCTTGGAAGCAGTAAAAAGCCATTGGAAGATTTTAAGCAGGACCATGAGAGTATCAGATTTACATCTTAGAAAAGGTCATTATAGCAGCCATTTATTTGGAGTTTGAGATTTTAGGGGTTGAGATAAGAGACAAGGTATTGTAAAATAAAACATTATGATAGTTTGACCAAAGTATAGAATGTATACATGTATACAATGTGTGTGGTCCAAGAATAACAGGTAAAAGAAAATAATTGAAAAATTCCACTTACAAAAACCTGAAACCATTTAGCATAATACAGTTACGTTCACTATATTCAACTTAAGAAATCAAGTTAGAAAATTTAATTTACTTGTCACAATCTTCTTTCAAGTATTAAGAGATAGAGGCATCTACATGAAAAGTTAAACATTTTTAAATAAAGCACAAGATGAGTTTGGAGTGGCATTAGAATCTTGGACTTGGTTGCAGTAAACTAGGCAAAATATTATAAAGAGGTGACTAAAGCACTGGCAGAGAAGGTGGAGAGAAGAAAATAGATTTGGGGGTTCAAGAACCATAAAAGAGGTAGAATCCATTGGATTCAGTTTTCAATTGGATGTGAGAATTGAAGGAGAAAGAACTGTCAAGAATACCTCCTGGGGACTTCCCTGGTGGTCCAGTAGTAAATAATCTGCCTTTCAATGCAGGGGATGCGGGTTTGATCCCTGGTCAGAGAACTAAGATCCCACATGCCACAGGGCAACTAAGCCCACGCGCCACAACTATTGAGCTTGCGCGCCTCAACGAGAGAGTCCGCGAGCGGCAAGCAACAGAGCCCACACACCCTGGAGCCCACGGACCACAACTAGAGAGAGAAAACCCGCACGCAACGACTAGAGAGAAGCCCGAGCTCTGCAATGAAGAGACCACGCACTGCAACGAAAGGTCCCGCATGCCTCAAGGATGATCCCGCGTGCCGCAACTAAGACTTGATGCAGCCAAAAAAATAAAGAGAATAAATAAATAAATATTAAAATAAAAGAATACCTCCTGGCCTGGGCAGCTAGGTATATAATATTACTCATTAGGAAGTTAAGGACTTGAAAAGGAAGAACAGATATGGGGAGGGGATACAGAAGATGAAGTTTAATTGGGGATATGTTGAGCTGGAGGTAACTGTTGGACATTGAATTAAGGATGTCCTAGGGGCAGTAAGATGCACAGATCTAGAACTCAGGAAAAAAAGCTGAACTGGAAGGTAACTCTAGTAGTCATTAGCTTCTAGGTGCTGGTTGCAGCCATAAATTTGGATGAGATCCCTTATGAGTAAATGTTGCATGAGAAAAGCAGAAGTCAAGAATGCAACACAGAGAAACATAAACAATAATCCTGTTCAGGAAGGCCATGTAGGATAGTAAAGGTAGCTCTGTTGGAGCCTAGCTTTCCCCCTACTAGCTTGGGTGAGTTACTTAACCTCTCAGCTTTGGTTTCTCATCTATAAAATGAGGGTAAATAGTGTCTACCCTTAGGATAGTTAAAATGGTTATCAGGATAATTAGAAATAATGTAATGCTCCTAGGCCAGTGCTAGGATATGTAGCTACCATCAGCATCTTCTTCATCACTATAGTCACTACTAATCAAATTTGTTAGAACTAGGTGACAAGACAGATAGCCTCTGAGTGAAGATAAAGATGCTGACCAGAAGAAACTCATAGGTTTTGGTGTTTCAACATTGGAGTGTCCATTTTGGACACTCAGAAAACTTTTTTTGCTAATTACTATTTTCCAACTACTTTAGGATAGCTAAAATTATTGGAAATATATTATTATAACACTTTCATCTATATTGTTCAAATAGTTGTCATAAAAATAGAGCATCAAATATTAGGCAAAAAAGACAAAAAATGACTACAGTTTGTCATAGGACAAATTTCTCTATCAAAGACAGGAAAGTCTTATATCTGTATAGAATAAAAAAGAAAGTACAAGATGAAAATTAACTTCTTTTTCTTGGCAAGTGTGGGAGATGCTCCCCCTTCACCACCAATATTTCTTTACTCCTATATTTACCATATCAATGAATAAACATTGATCCATCATTCTCCTAGGCATACAAGCAAGAAACCTTAGAGTCATCCTGGTATGGGTAGTAAAGAGAAGGAAGCTTCTGAAGAATTTGAGAACAGCTTTCTGAGCAAAACCATGTCATTGTTCTTGGTCATGACCTTAGTGGACCTTGTGAATTTACAGCTGAGCACATAAGCCACAACTCAATTTTGTGGTTGACAGCATTTTCCTTCCCTACCCTCACCTTTTAGGCAGTCTGCAACATTGTGAGCCTGTCACACTGTGTCTCTAGGAAGAGAATATTAGGCAAAATTTGCAGTTTCTTCTGTCATATTAAGACAAAGGCTAGTGGACATACTATTATGTAATTCACTGAAAAGAAAAGCTCCAAGACAAATTACTAGGCTTATCAATCAAAAGAAATATATCCAACTTGATGCACAGAGTTTAGGATGTTTCTCTATAAGATACCAGCTTTGTACTAAAGCCTGATAAAGTCACTTTTCGTAAAACAGCCGCTGCGGTACCCTGGCAGTTTGAAGGCAGGCAGTATTTATGCAAGGTCAGAATGTTCTAGGGATACATGGGCACATCCTCAGAGGGCAAGCCATTCAATCTCATTTGCAAGAAGGAGGAAGGCTTATGAATGTTTTAGCACCTTAGTAATCTGACTTGAATGGATTAAGTCATACAATCTTGCTCAAACTAAAGAATATCTTAAGAACTTGTTGAAGATTCAGGGATAAACCAAAAAGTTGGTTAGAAAATAAGAGCTTCAGGAAGATTAATTGAACTGGGGTTATTCTGCTGGAAACATGAAAGGCTAGTGAGAAATTTAATAGCTGTCTACTTCTGTCTTCGTTGCTGTTACAGGTTAAAAGAATGATATATGCTTATATTAAAAAACTCAAGAGATGAAGGAATGTATATGCACAGAGGGAAGGATCCCTGTCATCCCCCAGCAAAAACCACCAATAGTGTGTATATATATATCTATTCTTCCATACTTTCCCCCATGCTCATATCAATATATTAATAATGCTGTTAATAAAAATATTCAAGTCCAAAGCTTCTCAAATTGGTGGGGGAGGAAGAGAAGGGAGAAAAGAAAGGTGTTACAATCACTCCTGAGCTGGAGACAACTAAAAGATTTGATGAATATTTCTCTCTATGACCAAAGACATACCAGATTTCAGTGAGGAAGAAAAGTTGTGTCTTTAAGAATATGGAGAATACAGATTCCATCTCTATTCTCTGCATTACCATATTTCACTCCAGAGAGAAAGGGTAGAGTTCACACCAATGGGTAGATCCCAAGTTAAATGTTGGTTCCTGTAGTTGGCTAACCCACACACATTCCTGAATCCATCTCTATTGTCACCTCCCAGAGGCCAGAAACCCACACATACTCCTTTTGGCTGAAGGTGGCCAAAAAGATATTTTTTTAAAGTCAGATGGTGGAAAGATTAAATGCTGTTTGTACAAACCACTTTTCATCTTCTTCGTACCTTGAACACAGCATGTGATGAAACTGCAGTAGCCATCTTGATATCATGAGATAACAAGCTTGATGGAGACCAACACATTCTAGATAGAGGGCCAAACGATGGGAAGAGCCTGGAACCCTGACAGCATTTTTTTTTTTTTAACATCTTTGTTGGAGTATAATTGCTTTACAATGGTGTGTTAGTTTCTGCTTTATAACAAATTGAATCAGTTATACATATACATATGTCCCCATATGTCTTCCCTCTTGCGTCTCCCTCCCTCCCACCCTCCCTATCCCACCCCTTTAGGTGGTCACAAAGCACCGAGCTGATCTCCCTGTGCTATGCGGCTGCTTGCCACTAGCTATCTATTTTACATTTGGTAGTGTATATATGTCCATGCCACTCTCTCACTTTGTCCCAGCTTACCCTTCCCCCTCCCCGTATTCTCAAGTCCATTCTCTAGTAGGTCTGCATCTTTATTCCCGTCTTGCCCCTAGGTTCTTCATGACCGTTTTTTTTTTTTTTTAAGAGTCCATATATATGTGTTAGCATACGGTATTTGTTTTTCTCTTTCTGACTTACTCTGTAAGACAGTCTCTAGGTCCATTCACCTCACTAAAAATAACCCAGTTTCGTTCCTTTTTGTGGCTGAGTAATATTCCATTGTATATATTACCACATCTTCTTTATCCATTCATCTGTTGATGGGCATATAGGTTGCTTCCATGACCTGGCTATTGTAAACAGTGCTGCAATGAACATTGGGGTGTATGTGTCTTTTTTTTTTTATAATATATTATTAATATAGCAATACTTATTTTTTTACATCTTTATTGGAGTATAATTGCTTTACAATGGTGTGTTAGTTTCTGCTTCATAACAAAGTGAATCAGTTATACATATACATATGTTCCCATATCTCTTCCCTCTTGCGTCTCCCTCCCTCCCACCCTCCCTATCCCACCCCTCCAGGCGGTCACAAAGCACCGAGCTGATCTCCCTGTGCTATGCGGCTGCTTCCCACTAGCTATCTACCTTACGTTTGGTAGTATACATAGGTCCATGCCTCTCTCTCGCTTTGTCACAGCTTACCCTTCCCCCTCCCCATATCCTCAAGTCCATTCTCTAGTAGGTCTGTGTCTTTATTCCTGTCTTACCCCTAGATTCTTCATGACATTTTTTTCCCTTAAATTCCATATATATGTGTTAGCATATGGTATTTGTCTTTCTCTTTCTGACTTACTTCACTCTGTATGACAGACTCTAGGTCTATCCACCTCATTACAAATAGCTCAATTTTGTTTCTTTTTATGACTGAGTAATATTCCATTGTATATATGTGCCACATCTTCTTTATCCATTCATCTGATGATGGACACTTAGGTTGTTTCCATCTCCTGGCTATTGTAAATAGAGCTGCAATGAACATTTTGGTACATGACTCTTTTTGAATTATGGTTTTCTCAGGGTATATGCCCAGTAGTGGGATTGCTGGGTCATATGGTAATTCTCTTTTTAGATTTTTAAGGAACCTCCATATTGTTCTCCATAGTGGCTGTATCAATTAACATTCCCACCACAGTGCAAGAGGGTTCCCTTTTCTCCACACCCTCCCCAGCATTTATTGTTTGTAGATTTTTAGATGATGGCCATTCTGACCGGTGTGTGGTGATACCTCATTGTAGTTTTGAGTTGTGTTTCTCTAATGATTAATGATGTTGAGCATTCTTTCATGTGTTTGTTGGCAATCTGTATGTCTTCTTTGGAGAAATGTCTATTTAGGTCTGCCCATTTTTGGATTGGGTTGTTAGTTTTTTTGATATTGAGTTGCATGAGCTGCTTGTAAATTTTGGAGATTAATCCTTTGTCAGTTGCTTCATTTGCAAATATTTTCTCCCATTCTGAGGGTTGTCTTTTGGTCTTATGGTTTATGGTTTCCTTTGCTGTGCAAAAGCTTTTAAGTTTCATTCGGTCCCATTTGTTTATTTTTGTTTTTATTTCCATTTCTCTAGGAGGTGGGTCAAAAAGGATCTTGCTGTGATTTATGTCATAGAGTGTTCTGCCTATGTTTCCCTCTAAGAGATTGATGGTGTCTGGCCTTACACTTAGGTCTTTAATCCATTTTGAGTTTATTTTTGTGTATGGTTTTAGGGAGTGTTCTAATTTCATTCTTTTACGTGTAGCTGTCCAGTTTTCCCAGCACCACTTATTGAAGAGGCTGTCTTTTCTCCACTGTATATCCTTGCCTCCTTTATCAAAGATAAGGTGACCATATGTGCGTGGGTTTATCTCTCAGCTTTCTGTCCTGTTCCATTGATCTATATTTCTGTTTCTGTGCCAGTACCATACTGTCTTGATTACTGTAGCTTTGTAGTATAGTCTGAAGTCTAGGCGCCTGATTCCTCCAGCTCCGTTTTTCTTTCTCAAGATTGCTTTGGCTATTTGGGGTCTTTTGTGTTTCCATACAAATTGTGAAATTTTTCTTCTAGTTCTGTGAAAAATGCCACTGGTAGTTTGATAGGGATTGCATTGAATCTGTATATTGCTTTCGGTAGTAGAGCCATTTTCACAATGTGGATTCTTCCAATCCCAAATCATGGTATATCTCTCCATCTCTTTGTATCATATTTAATTTCTTTCATCAGTGTCTTATAATTTTCTGCCTACAGGTCTTTTGTCTCCTTAGGTAGGTTTATTCCTAAATATTTTATTCTTTTAGTTGCAATAGTAAGTGGGAGTGTTTTCTTAATTTCACTTTCAGATTTTTTATCATTAGTGTATAGGAATGCAAGAGATTTATGTGCATTAGTGTTGTATCCTGCTATTTTACCAAATTCATTGATTAGCTCTTGTAGTTTTCTGGTAGCATCTTTAGGATTCAGTGACAGCTTTACTTCTTTTCTGATTTGGATTCCTTTTATTTCTTTTTCTTCTCTAATTGCTATGGCTAAAACTTCCAAAAGTATGTTGTATAATAGTGGCGAGAGTGGGCAATCTTGTCTTGTTCCTTATCTTAGTTGAAATGGATTCAGTTTTTCACCATTGAGGACGATGCAGGCTGTGGGTTTGTCACATATAGCCTTCATTATGTTGAGGAAAGTTCCCTCTATGCCTACTTTCTGGAGGTTTTTTATCATAAATGGGTGTTTAATTTTGTCAAAAGCTGTCTCTCCATCTATTGAGATGATCATATGGTTTTAATCCTTCAATTTGTTAATACGGTGTATCACGTTGATTCATTTGCATATACTGAAGAATCCTTGCATTCCTGGGATAAACCCCGCTTGATCATAGTTTATGATCCTTTTAATGTGCTGTTGGATTCTGTTTGCTAGTATTTTGTTGAGGATTTTTGCATCTATGTTCATCAGTGATATTGGCCTATAGTTTTCTTTCTTTGTGACATCTTTGTCTGGGTTTGGTATCAGAGTGATGGTGTCCTCTTAGAATGAGTTTGGCAGTGTTCCTCCCTCTGCCATATTTTGGAATAGTTTGAGAATGATAGGTGTTAGCCCTTCTTTAAATGTTTAATGAAATTCACCTGTGAAACCATCTGGTCCTGGGCTTTTGTTTGTTGGAAGAATTTTAATCACTGTTTCAATTTCAGTGCTTGTGATTTGTCTGTTCATATTTTCTATTTCTTCCTGGTTCAGTCTCAGAAGTTATTGCATTTCTAAGAATTTGTCCATTTCTTCCAGGTTTCTTCCATTTTATTGGCATATAGTTGCTTGTACTAATCTCTCATGATCCTTTGTCTTTCTGCAGTGTCAGTTGTTACCTCTCCTTTTTCGTTTTTAATTCTATTGATTTGAGTCTTCTCCCTTTTTTTCTTGATAAGTCTGGTTAATGGTTTATCAATTTTGTTTATCTTCTCAAAGAACCAGCTTTTAGTTTTATTGATCTTTGCTATCGTTTCCTTCATTTCTTTTTCATTTATTTCTGATCTGATCTTTATGATTTCTTTCCTTCTGATAACTTTGGAGTTTTTTTGTTCCTCTTTCTCTAATTGCTTTTGTTGTAAGGTTAGGTTGTTTATTTGAGATGTTTCTTGTTTCTTGAGGTAGGATTGTATTGCTATAAACTTCCTTCTTAGAACTGCTTTTGCTGCATCCCATAGGTTTTGGGTCATCGTGTTTTCATTGTCATTTGTGTCTAGGTATTTTTTGATTTCCTCTTTGATTTCTTCAGTGATCTCTTGGCTAATAAGTAGTGTGTTGTTTAGCCTCCATGTGTTTGTATTTCTTACAGATTTTTTCCTGTAATTGATATCTAGTCTCAAAGTGTTGTGGTCAGAAAAGATACTTGATACGATTTCAATTTTCTTAAATTTACCAAGGCTTCATTTGTGACCCAAGATATGATCTATTCTGGAGAATGTTCCATGAGCACTTGAGAAGAATGTGTATTGTGTTGTTTTTGAGTGAAATGTCCTATAAATATCAATTAAGTCCATCTTGTTTAATGTATCATTTAAAGCTTGTGTTTCCTTATTTATTTTCATTTTGGATGATCTGTTCATTGGTGAAAGTGGGGTGTTAAAGTCCCCTACTATGAGTGTGTTACTGTCAATCTCCCCTTTTATGGCTGTTAGTAGTTGCCTTATGTATTGAGGTGCTCCTATATTGGGTGCATAAATATTTACAATTGTTATATCTTCTTCTTGGATTGATCCCTTGATCATTATGTAGTGTCCTTCTTTGTCTCTTGTAATAGTCTTTGTTTTAAAGCCTATTTTATCTGATATGAGAGTTGCTACTCCAGCTTTTTTTGATTTCCATTTGCATGGAATATCTTTTTCCATCCCCTCACTTCCAGGGTGTACATGTCCCTAGGTCTCAAGTGGGTCTCTTGTAGAGAGCATATATACGGGTCTTGTTTTTGTATCTATTCAGCCAGTTTATGTCTTTTGGTTCGAGCATTTAATCCATTTACATTTAAGGTAATTATCAATATGTATGTTCCTATTACCATTTTCTTAATTGTTTTGGGTTTATTATTGTAGATATTTTCCTTCTCTTGTGTTTCCTGCCTAGAGAAGTTCTTTCAGCATTTATTGTAAAGTTGATTTGGTGGTGCTGAATTCTCTTAGCTTTTGCTTGTCTGTAAAGGTTTCAATTTCTCCGTTAAATCTGAATGAGATCCTTGCTGGGTAGAGTAATCTTGGTTGTAGGTTTTTCTCCTCCATCACTTTAAATATGTCCTGCCACTCCCTTCTGGCTTGCAGAGTTTCTGCTGAAAGATCAGCTGTTAACCTTATGGGGATTCTCTTATGTGTTATTTGTTGTTTTTCCCTTGCTGCTTTAATATTTGTTCTTTGTATTAATTTTGATAGTTTGATTAATTTGTGTCTTGGCATGTTTCTCCTTGGATTTATCCTGTATGGGACTCTGTGTTTCCTGGACTTGATTAACTATTTCCTTTCCCATATTAGAGAAGTCTTCAACTATAATCTCTTCAAATATTTTCTCATCCCCTTTCTTTTTCTCTTCTTCTTCTGGGACCCCTATAATTCGAATGTTGGTACATTTTATATTGTCCCAGAGGTCTCTGAGACTGTCCTCAATTCTTTTCATTCTTTTTTCTTTATTCTTCTCTGAAGTAGTTATTTCCACTATTTTATCTTCCAGGTCACTTATCCGTTCTTCTGCCTCAGTTATTCTGCTCTTGATCCCTTCTAGAGAATTTTAAATTTCATTTATTGTGTCGTTCATCATTGTTCATTTGCTCTTTAGTTCTTCTAGGTCCTTGTAAAACCTTTCTTGTATTTTCTCCATTCTATTTCCAAGATTTTGGATCATCTTTACTATCATTATTCTGAATTCTTTTTCAGGTAGACTGCCTATTTCCTCTTCATTTGTTAGGTCTCGTGGGTTTTTGCCTTGCTCCTTCATCTGCTGTGTATATCTCTGTCTTCTCATTTTGCTTAACTTACTGTGTTTGGGGTCTCATTTTTGCAGGCTGCAGGTTCGTAGTTCCCATTGATTTTGGTGTCTGTCTCCAGTGGCTAAGGTTGGTTCAGTGGGTTGTGCAGACTTCCTGGTGGAGGGGAGTAGTGCCTGTGTTCTGGTGGATGAGGCTGGATCTTGTCTTTCTGGTGGTAAGGTCCACGTCTGGTGGTGTGTTTTGGTGTGTCTGTGACCTTATTATGATTTTAGGCAGCCTGTCTGCTAATGGATGGAGTTGTCTTCCTTTCTTGCTAGGTGTTTGGCATAGGGTGTCCAGCAATGTAGTTTGCTTGTCATTGAATGGAGCTGAGTCTAGGTATTGAGATGGAGATCTCTGGGAGATTTTTACCGTTTGATATTACGTGGAGCTGGGAGGTCTCCTGTGGACTGGTGTCTTGAATTTGGCTCTCCCACTTTAGTCGTACAGCCCTGACACCTGGCTGGGGCACCAAGAGTGTGTCCTCCACATGGCTCAGGATAAAAGGGAGAAAAGAAAGAAAGAAGAAGGTAAAATAAAATAAAGTAAAATAAAATAATGTTATTAAAATAAAAAATAATTATTTATTAACAAATTTTTTTAAAGTAATTTAAAAAACCCAAAAAATAGACAGAACTCTAGGACAAATGGTAAAAGCAAAGCTGTACAGACAAAATCACATACAGAAGCATACACATACACACTCACAAAAAGAGAAAAAGGAGAAAAAATATATATATTGTTGCTCCCAAAGTCCACCTCCTCAATTTGGGATGATTCATTGTCTATTCAGGTATTCCACAGATGCAGGGTACATCAAGTTGATTGTGGAGATTTAATCCGCTGCTCCTGAGGCTGCTGGGAGAGATTTCCCTTTCTCTTCTTTGTTTGCACAGTTCCTGGGTTTCAGCTTTGGATTTGGACCCGCTTCTGTGTGTAGGTCGCCTGAGGGTGTCTGTTCCCGCCCAGACAGGATGGGGTTAAAGGGGCAGCTGATTCTGGGGCTCTGGCTCACTCAGGCCTGGGGGAGGGAGGGGTATGGATGCGGGGTGAGACTTCGGCAGCAGAGGCCAGCGTTACGTTGCACCAGCGTGAGGCGTGCTGTGGGTTCTCCCGGGGAAGTTGTCCCTGGAACTCGGGACCCTGGGACAGCCCACCCTGGCAGTGGTGGGCTGCACAGGCTCCCGGGAGGGGAGGCACGGACAGTGACCTGTGCTCACACACAGGCTTCTTGGTGGCGGCAGCAGCACCCTTAGCATCCCATGCCCATCTCTGGTGTCCGTGCTGATACCCGTGGCTCGCGCCTGTCTCTGGAGCTCCTTTGAGTGGCGCTCTTAATCCCCTCTCCACGCGCACCAGGAAACAAAGAGGCAAGTAAAAGTCTCTTGTCTCTTCAGCAGCTCCAGACCTTTTTCCGGACTCCCTCCCGGCTAGCTGTGGCGCACTAGCCCCTTCAGGCTGTGTTCACGCCGCCAACCCCAGTCCTCTCCCTGGGATCCGACCTCCGAAGCCCGAGCCTCAGCTCCCAGCCCCCGCTTGTCCCGGCAGGTGAGCAGACAGTCCTCTCGGGCTGATGAGTGCCGGTCGGCACCGATCTTTTGTGCAGGAATCTCTCCGCTCTGCCCTCCGCACCCCTGTTGCTGCGCTCTCCTCCGTTAATCCAAAGCTTCCCCCTTCCGCCACCCGCAGTCTCCGCCAGCAAAGGGGCTTGCTAGTGTGTGGAAACCTTTCCTCCTTCACGGCTCCCTCCCACTGGTGGGGGTCCCATCCCTATTCTTTTGTCTCTGTTTTTTCTTTTGCCCTACCCAGGTGCGTGGGGAGTTTCTTGCTTTTTGGGAGGTCTGATGTCTTCTGCCTGCGTTCAGTAGGTGTTCTGTAGGAGTTGTTCCACATGTAGATGTATTTCTGATGTATTTGTGGGGAGAAAGGTGATCTCTGTATCTTACTCTTCCGCCATCTTGAAGCTCCTCCGGCAGCTAACCCCTGACAGCATTTTTGAGCAGCAGTAACAATGCTGCAACCACATAACTCTAGATTTTTTTGTGGAGAAATAACCCCAGTTTGTCTAAGCCATTGTCAATAGTGACATTTGTTACTTGTAGCTGAAAGCATCCCTAACTGATATAATGTCAAAACCATTTCTGTTATCTGCCTAGACAATACTGGTGGATAGAATCCTAATGTCAATATCTTTAGGAATTGAAATCAAGTTTTATGTAGTCCAAGGAGACATATCAAAAAAAAATCGATAGTTCCAGATTAGAGACCTGTTAGGCAGTGAAGACAATTCTTTTCTTGGGTATCCTGCTATCTCAGGAGCACATATCAGAGACAAATTGTCTTAGGGCTATGTAAAGAATACATATCAGAGATGCATGGGCTAGTGTTTTCATTGGGAACCAGAATAGCACCAGCCCTGAAGTCAAAAAGTACTAGGTTGGATCTGGCACCCACAATGACTGTTTCTTACAAAATTATCCATCTAATGAACGTGAAATGGAAGCATTTTTGGCTTTTGTTTCATATTATGAGTAATTATAGCACAGTAGTTAAAAAAGTAGACTAAGAGTTTAAATTGCCTGGGTTTTTACTCTATTACTTCCCAGCTATGAGTCCTTGGGTGAACCAACCTCTTTGTGCCCCTATTTCCTCACATGCAAATTGAGCAGAATAATAGTACCACTTCACAGGATTTTCACAAGGATTTAATGAAGTGGTGCATATAAATTCCTTAGAAGAATGCCTGATCCTCTATAATTAGTGGGTCTACATAGAAGGCTGTTACGCTTAGCATGGTGCCTGTCATGAAAAATGCCTGGTAATGTGAGCTATTATTCTATTTAATTCATTCTCCCCAGATTTTCCATATAGTATTTTTAGAGGCCACAAATTAAAAAATTAAAAATCATGCCAAGGATATTTTATTGGAGTGCTCTCTTCTTGCATTTTTGCATTAAGCTCAATTAATACTTTTATAGACTATTGCTCCTGCCCTGCCTTCATATAATCTATTTGTTCTTTTATAAGATATCTACAAAACAGTTTAGAGGGTACTCTGGATGTCATTCTACTTAAGACAATTCAGCCTGAGCTGACTTTAGTATCGTCTCCTTGCCCAAGGGCTTAGCCACAGGTGCTCTGTGGGCAGCCAATAAATAGGACAACCCTAGAACTTATTGTCCAAACTGGGAGATTTCTGATAGAGAAAGGGAGTGCTAATAATAAAAAAAACTAAGACAATAGGAATGAACCTGGTTGTGTGGTCCCTAAATGACTCCCTCTGTTCGGGTAGAGTTGTTTCAGGGAATTTCCCCAAGCTCTGCCCACCCATACCATTACAGACCTTTTCATTAGCTTCCAGTGTTTGAATGACAGATTCATTTTGCCTGGGTTTAGGGAGCCTCAGAACAGGGGACCATGTGGGAAGAGGAAGAAGCTGAACTTCCTAATACCATACCACAGGGACTGTCCTTCCTGGAAAGGGGCATAACAAACTGGCTAAAAATCCACATATTGTAATATTTTAATTTGCTTTGTAAGCTTTTCAGTGTCTTTTGTTTTAGCTCCACATATGTGAGGTCCTCTTGAACTTGTCCTTCAGTTTGAGCTGCTATAACAAGTACCACAGACTGGGTGGCTTAAACAATAAACATTATTTCTTACAGTTCTGGAGTCTGGGAAGTTTAAGACCAAGGTAAATTCCAGGTCTGGTGAGGGTTGTCTTCCTGGTTTGCAAATGACCATCTTCTTGTTCTCATTGTATTCTTACATGGCAGTGAAGAAAAGAGAGAGATAAAAATTTCTTGTGTATCTTTTTAATAAAGGCACCAATTCCATTCATGAGGGCTCCATCCTCATGACCTAATCCCCTCCCAAAGACCCACATCTTCCTAATTCCATCACACTGGAAATTAGAATTTCAACCAAATTTGGGGGGTACACAAACACTCAGCCTATACACTGACCTTATTCACTTCTTAATTATTTTGTGCAGAAATACCTTGTTCCAGTCAAATGTTTTATTTATTGTTATGCAAACATAGTGCTTGCCATTTCTATCTCTAATCTTGTATACATCTGGTCTCTGTATGTAATACCCTCTCCCATATGAGAAGGTATTATCATAAACTTACATATATATATATATATATATATATAACAATTACAGAAATAATACATTGCTACTACTTGTCATCATAATCATATAACATGCCAACATAAAGACTCCCTCAAATGACCAAATTAGAATGAGTGTTTCATCTCCCATATTAAATCAATTCTATTATATAATTTCCTAAGCTTTCTTAGAAATTAGGTTTATGATCCTATAAATGTAAAGAGGTAGGTTTTTTTCTCCTTCCTCCTTATAGAAGATTACATTTCTGACATTTTTGATGTGGTCTTTATGTAGGAATTTATTACTTGGGAGGCAAAAATGAACATTAAACTATATGATTCATTGTTGCTATTGAAATAAGAGTAGGTAGGGATAAAAAGTAGTTTGTGTGACTCTTCCCCATTAAGAGTATTCAGTATGATCTTATATACATACGTGTGGCCAGGGCTGTCCTCACCCCTTAACCTCTTCTTTTCGGCCTCACATCTATTCATATCAAACTAAAAACTGACTTACAATGGGCAGTAGAGCTCTCTGACGTTGCAGCCTCACACAGTGATGAAAATACAGTATATGATAATATTTAACAATTTGCTTAATGTGGAGAATGATTTTAAAATATGAAAAAGTTTTACCTTCTTCTTAATCTCTAGTTACTAGGATAAGCTGAAAACCGCTAGTTAAAAGTGCTTTTTACAGACAACTTACAGTATTACCGAAATCCTCTGTATAATTTCTTCCAGACCTCTACTAAATGATTTAGCTAATCTAGTCAGGTTTCTAGGATTAAACTCCTGTCATTAACTGTTCCATTTCAAGTTTGCTCAAAACGTGATTGATGAGAAGGTGATGAATTCTAGAAAACATTTTTTCTCTGTCTTTTGACATGACCATGTAGTTTTTCTTCTTTAATCTGTTAATGTGTTCAGTTACAATACTAGGTTTTCTAATTCCAACGAACCATGCATTCATGAAAGAAACATAATTTAGTCACAAGTATTTTTTTGAAGTCAGTTTGCTAATATTCCTATATCCAGGTTTATAAATGAGATTATCCCATAATTTTTTTTCCTTGTACTGGTCTTATGTTTTGTTTTGTTTTGTTTTTTAAATGTTGGGGGTAGGAGTTTATTAATTTATTTATTTTTGCTATGTTGGGTCTTCGTTTCTGTGCAAGGGTTTTCTCTCGTTGTGGCAAGCGGGGGCCACTCTTCATCGCGGTGCACGGGCCTCTCCCTATCACGGCCTCTCTTGTTGTGGAGCACAGGGCTCCAGACGCGCAAGCTCAGTAGTTGTGGCTCACGGGCCTAGTTGCTCCGCGGTATGTGGGATCTTCCTGGACCAGGGCTCGAACCCATGTCCCCTGCATTAGCAGGCAGATTCTCAACCACTGCACCACCAGGGAAGCCCTGTCCTTATGTTTTTAAAAAAATTAATCACTCATTCTTCTCTAGGCATTTGAAATGGCTTAATGTCATAAAAGCCAGACTAGGACTACAACTTTATCTGTTAACTATATAACATTTCAGAAACTGTCCGTAGACTTAGAATTCCAAGTGTTATAAGGGGTGATTGCAATTCGTGATTATATTGCTATTAATTAATAAGGAAGGGCTTCCCTGGTGGCTCAGTGGTTGAGAGTCCGCCTGCCGATGCAGGGGACACGGGTTCGTGCCCCGGTCCGGGAAGATCCCACATGCCATGGAGCGGCTGGGCCCGTGAGCCATGGCCGCTGAGCCTGCACGTCCGGAACCTGTGCTCCACAATGGGAGAGGCCACAACAGTGAGAGGCCCACGTACCGCAAAAAAAAAAAAAAAAAAAAAAGGGAAGAATAAAAAGAACCCCCAAATCTAAAAGAACTAAAAATTTAAAAACCCAGGGTCTCTGTTTCTCACTCTGACACGTTTATTAACTGTGTGGTCTTGAATGTAACAGGAGGATTTTATGTTGAGTTACGCATTTTAAAAATTGATTTTGTTGTTAAGTGTAAAAGATGGACTGACAAGGAAGAGATGAAAACAGATTGGTTAGGAGGCTGTTGCAATAGGCTTAGCAGCAATAAGACTCAAAACTAAGACCATAGTTATGGAGATGAAGAGAGGGTGCAGATGTAGATCTTTTGGCCACAGCGAATCTTCATAATCTTACCCTTACTTCTACTGAAATTTAGACATAGATCCAAGGGGTGGTTTTGTCAGTTACTAGTTTTTTTTTTCCCCCAACATCTTTACTGGAGTATAATTACTCTGCAGTGGTGTGTTAGCTTCTGCTGTATAACAAAGTGAATCAACCATATGTATGCACATATCCCCATATCTCCCCCTCTTGCATCTCCCTCCCACCCTCCCTATCCCACCCCTCTAGGTGGTCACAAAGCACCGAGCTGATCTCCTTGCGCTATGTGGCTGCTTCACAAAAGCCACCCGTTCTACATTAGGTAGTGTATATATATCCATGCCACTCTCTCACCTTGTCCCAGCCGACCCCTCCCCCTCCCCGTGTCCTCAAGTCCACTCTCCACATCTGCGTCTTTATTCCTGTCCTGCCCCTAGGTTCTTCAGAACTTTTTTTTTTTTTTTTTAGATTCCATATATATGTGTTAGCACATGGTATTTGTTTTTCATTTTCTGACTTACTTCACTCTGTATGACAGACCCTAGGTCCATCCACCTCACTACAAATAACTCAATTTCATTTCTTCTTATGGCTGAGTAATATTCCATTGTACATATGTGCCACATCTTCTTTATCCATTCATCTGTCAATGGACACTTAGGTTGCTTCCGCGTCCTGGCTATTGTAAATAGTGCTGCAATGAACGTTGTGGTACATGACTCTTTTTGAATTATGGTATTCTCAGGGTATATGCCAAGTAGTGAGATTGCTGGATCGTATGGTAGTTCTATTTTTAGTTTATTAAGGGACCTCCATAATGTTCTCCATAGTGGCTGTATCAATTTACATTCCCACCAACAGTGCAAGAGGGTTCTCTTTTCTCCACACCCTCTCCAGCATTTATTGTTTGTAGATTTTTTGATGATGGCGATTCTGACCGGTGTGTGGTGATACCTCATTGTAGTTTTGAGTTGCATTTCTCTAATGATTACTGATGTTGAGCATCCTTTCATGTGTTTGTTGGCGATCTCTATATCTTCTTTGGAGAATGTCTATTTAGCTCTTCTGCCAATTTTTGGATTGGGTTGTTTGTTTTTTTGATATTGAGTTGCATGAGCTGCTTGTAAATTTTGGAGATTAATTGTTTGTCAGTTGCCTCATTTGCAAATATTGTCTCCCATTCTGAGGGTTGTCTTTTCGTCTTGTTTATGGCTTCCTTTGCTGTGCAAAAGCTTTTAAGTTTCATTAGGTCCCATTTGTTTATTTTTGTTTTTATTTCCATTTCTCTAGGAGGTGGGTTAAAAAGGATCTTGCTGTGATTTATGTCATAGAGTGTTCTGCCTATGTTTTCCTCTAAGAGTTTTATAGTGTCTGGCCTTACATTTAGGTCTTTAATCCATTTTGAGTTTATTTTTGTGTATGGTGTTAGGGAGTGTTCTAATCTCATACTTTTACATGTAGCTGTCCAGTTTTCCCAGCACCACTTATTGAAGAGGTTGTCTTTTCTCCATTGTATATTCTTGCCTCCTTTACCAAAGATAAGGTGATCATATGTGCGTGAGTTTATCTCTGGGCTTTCTATCCTGTTCCATTGATCTATTTTTCTGTTTGTGCCAGTACCATACTGTCTTGATTACTGTAGTTTTGTAGTGTAGTCTGAAGTCAGGGACCTTGATTCCTCCAGCTCTGTTTTTCTTTCTCAAGATTGCTTTAGCTGTTCAGGGTCTTCTGTGTTTCCATACAAATTGTGAAATTTTTTGTTCTAGTTCTGTGAAAAATGCCATTGGTAATTTGTTAAGGATTGCATTGAATCTGTAGATTGCTTTGGTAGTATAGTCATTTTCACAATGTGGATTCTTCCAATCCAATAGCATGGTATATCTCTCCATCTATTTGTATCATCTTTAATTTCTTTCATCAGTGTCATAATTTTCTGCATATAGGTCTTTTGTCTCCTTAGGAAGGTTTATTCTTAGGTATTTTTTGTTATTGTTGCAATGTTAAATGGGAGTGTTTCCATAATTTCTCTTTCAGATTTTTCATCATTAGTGTATAAGAATGCAAGAGATTTCTGTGCATTAATTTTGTATCCTGCTACTTTACCATATTCATTGATTAGCTCTAGTAGTTTTCTGGTAGCATCTTTAGGATTCTCTATGTGTAGTATCATGTCATCTGCAAACAGTGGCAGCTTTACTTCTTCTTTTCTGATTTGTATTATTTTATTTCTTTTCCTTCTCTGTTTGCTGTGGCTAAAATTTCCAAAACTATGTTGAATAACAGTGGTGAGAGTGGGCAACCTTGTCTTATTCCTGATCTTAGTGTAAATGGTTTCAGTTTTTCACCATTGAGAACAATATTGGCTGTGGGTTTGTCATATATGACCTTCATTATGTTGAGGTAAGTTCCCTCTATGCCTGCTCTCTGGAGGGATTATATCATAAATGGGTGTTGAATTTTATTGAAAGCTTTTTCTGCATCTATTGAGATGATCATATGTTTTTTCTCCTTTAGTTTGTTAATATGGTTTATCATATTGACTGATTTGCATATATTGAAGAATCCTTGCATTCCTGGGATAAACCCTGCTTGATCATGGTGTATGATCCTTTTAATGTGCTGTTGGTTCTGTTTGCTAGTATTTTGTTGAGGATTTTTGCATCTATGTTCATCAGTGATATTGGCCTGTAGTTTTCTTTTTTTGTGACATCTTTGTCTGGTTTTGGTATCAGAGTGATGGTGTCCTCTTAGAATGAGTTTGGGAGTGTTCCTCCCTCTGCTCTATTTTGGGAGAGTTTGAGAAAGATAGGCATTAGCTCTTCTCTAAATGTTTGATGAAATTCACCTGTGAAGCCATCTGGTCCTGGGCTTTTGTTTGTTTGAAGATTTTTTTCGTTTGCAGTACGCGGGCCTCTCACTGTTGTGGCCTCTCCCGTTGCGGAGCACAGGCTCCAGATGCGTAGGCTCAGCGGCCACGGCTTATGGGCCCAGTCACTCCACAGCATGTGGGATCTTCCCTCACTGGGGCACAAACCCGTGTCCCCTGCATCGGCAGGCGGACTGACAACCACTGCGCCACCAGGGAAGCCCTGTTGGAAGATTTTAAATCACAGTTTCAGTTTCAGTGCTTGTGATTGGTCTGTTTATATGTTTGATTTCTTCCTGATTCAAGCTCGGAAGTTTGTGCTTTTCTAAGAATTTGTCCATTTCTTCCAGGTTGTTCATTTTATTGGCATATAGTTGCTGTAGTAATCTCTCCTGATCCTTTGTATTTCTGCAGTGTCAGTTTTTACTTCTCCATTTTCATTTCTAATTCTGTTGATTTGAGTCTTCTCCCTTTTTTCTTGATGAGTCTGGCTAATGGTTTATCAGTTTTATCTTCTCAAAGAACCAGCTTTGGACTTCCCTGGTGGCGCAGTGGTTGAGAGTCCGCCTGCCAATGTGGGGGACACGGGTTCGTGCCCCGGTCCGGGAAGATCCCACATGCCGCGGAGCGGCTGGGAATGTGAGCCATGGCCGCTGAGCCTGCGCGTCCGGAGCCTGTGCTCCGCAATGGGAGAGGCCACAACAGTGAGAGGCCCGTGTACTGTAAAAAAAAAAAAAAAAAAAAAAAAGAAAAAGAACCAGCTTTTAGTTTTAATGATCTTTGCTATCGTTTCCTTTATTTCTTTTTTCATTTATTTCTGATCTGAGCTTTACTTTTTCTTCCTTCTGCTAACTTTGGGGATTTTTCTCCTTTCTTCTCTATTTGCTTTAGGTATAACATTTGGCTGTTTACTTGAGATGTTTCTTGTTTCTTGAGGTAGGATAGTATTAATATAAACTTCCCTCTTAGAACTGCTTTTGCTGTATTCCATAGGTTTTGGGCCGTCATGTTTTCATTATCATTTGTTTCTAGGTATTTTTTGATTTCCTTTTTGGGTTCTTCAGTGATCTCTTGGTTATTAGGAGTGTATTGTTCAGCCTCCGTGTATTTGTATTTTTTACAGTTTTTTTTTCCTGTAATTGGTATCTAGTCTTATAGCATTGTTGTCAGAAAAGGTACTTGATATGATTTCAATTTTCTTAAATTTGCCAAGGCTAGATTGTGACCAAGATATGATATCTCCTGGAGAATATTCCATGAGCACTTGAGAAGAAAGTGTCTTCTGTTGTTTTTGGATGGAATGTCCTATAAATATCAATTAAGTCCATCTTGTTTAATGTATCGTTTAAAACTTGTGTTTCCTTATTTATTTTCATTTTGGATGATCTGTCCCTTGGTGAAAGTGGGGAGTTAAAGTCCCCTACTATGATTGTGTTACTGTCGATTTCCCCTTTTATGGCTGTTAGCATTTGCCTTATGTATTGAGGTATCTAATGCATCTTCTTCTTGGATTGATCCCTTGATCATTATGTAATTAGTGTCCTTCTTTGTCTCCTGTAATAGTGTTTATTTTAAAGTTTATTTTGTCTGATATGAGAATTGCGACTCCAGCTTTCTTGTGATTTCCATTTGCATGGAATATCTTTTTCCATCCCCTCACTTTCAGTCTGTATGTGTCCCTAGGTCTGAAGTGGGTTTCTTGTAGACAGCATATATACGGGTCTTGTTTTTGTATCCATTCAGCCAGTCCATGTCTTTTGGCTGGAGCATTTAATCCATTTACATTTAAGGTAATTATCGATATGTATGTTCCTACTACCATTTTCTCAATTGTTTTGTGTTTGTTATTGTAGGTGTTTTCCTTCTCTTGTGTTTCCTGCCTGCAGAATTTCCTTTAGCATTTGTTGTAAAGCTGATTTGGTGGTGCTGAATTCTCTTAGCTTTTGCTTGTCAGTAAAGCTTTTAATGTCTCCATCAAATCTGAATAAGATCCTTGCTGTGTAGAGTAATCTTTTTTTTTTTTTTTTTTTGCGGTACACGGGCCTCTCACTGTTGCGGCCTCTCCCGCTGTGGAGCACAGGCTCCGGACACGCAGGCTCAGCAGCCATGGCTTATGGGTCTAGCTGCTCCACGGCATGTGGGATCCTCCTGGACTGGAGCACGAACCCGTGTCCCCTGCATTGGCAGGCAGACTCTCAACCACTGTGCCACCAGGGAAGCCCTTGTAGAGTAATCTTGGTTGTAGGTTTTTCCATTTCATCACTTTAAATATGTCTTGCCACTCCCTTATGGCTTGCAGAGTTTCTGCTGAAAGATCAGCTGTTAACCTTATGGGGAGTCCCTTGTATGTTATTTGTTGCTTTTCCCTTGCTGTTTTCAATATTTTTTCTTTTGACAGTTTGATTAATATGTGTCTTGGCATGTTTCTCCTTGGATTTATCCTGTGTGGGACGCTCTATGCTTCCTGGACTTCATTGACTATTTCCTTTTCCATATTAGAGAAGTTTTCAACTATAATCTCTTCAAATATTTTCTCAGTCCTTTTCTTTTTCTGGGACCCCTATAATTTGAATGTTGGTGTGTTTAATTTTGTCCCAGAGGTCTCTGATACTGTCCACAATCTTTTCATTCTTTTTTCTTTATTCTGCTCTGCAGTAGTCATCTCCACTATTTTATCTCCCAGGTCACTTATCTGTTCTTCTGCCTCAATTATTCTGCTATTGATCCCTTCTAGAGAATTTTTAACTTCATTTATTGTGTTGTTCATCATTGTTTGTTTGCTCTTTAGTTGTTCTAGGTCCTTGTTAAACGTTTCTTGTATTTTCTCTATTCTATTTCCAAGATTTCAGGTCATGTTTACTATCCTTTCTCTGAATTCTTTTTCAGGTAGACTACCTATCTCCTCTTCATTTGTTCTGTCTGGTGGCTTTTTACCTTGTTTCTTCATCTGCTGTGTGTTTTTCTGTCTTCTCATTTTGCTTAACTTACTGTGTTTGGGGTCTCATTTTTGCAGGCTGCAGGTTCGTAGTTCCCGTTGTTTTTGGTGCCTGTCCCCAGTGGCTAAGGTTGGTTCAGTGGGTTGTGTAGGCTTCCTGGTGGATGGGACTGGTGCCTGTGTTCTGGTGGATGAGGCTGGATCTTGTCTTTCTGGTGGGCAGGACTATGTCCGATGGTATGTTTTGGGGTGTCTGTGAACTTCATATGGTTTTAGGCAGCCTCTCTGCTAATGGGTGGGGTTGTATCCTTGTCTTCTAGTTATTTGTCATTTGGTGTCCCACAGTGGAACTTGCTGGTCATTGAGTGGAGCTGGGTGTTAGCATTGAGACGGAGATCTCTGGGAGAGCTCTTGCCGATTTTTATTACATGTGGCCGGGAGGTCTCTGGTGGACCAATTCCTGAACTCGTCTCTCCCACCTCAGAGGCTCAGGCCTTACACCCGGCCAGAGCACCAAGACCCTGTCAGCCACATGGCTGGAGAAGATGGGCTCTGAGTTGGGTGTCAACCACTGCCCTGTTGTATCTCTGTCTCATCTGTCTCCAAAGGTCACCCAGATACATTGGGTTGTTCCACCATACCTTAGAACTTGCACATGCCAGTCTGGGATTTGTAGATGTCCTGATACTCTTCATTGAAATACCTTGCATTCATGATGTGCTAATAGTGTTGGTTCTCTTCAGTTCAGAGACTGGGACAGTCTGACCTTCATGTGACCAAGGCAATGGTCCCAAAGTGATAACATGTCAGATTCCAAGAAGGCTTTCTACAGCGCCTGAGCAGTAGTCCCAAGCAGCCACTCCACTCAGCTGTAGTACTCTGACTGGGGAACTTGGTGGGACCCTCAAACAAGGATTTCTGCCAGCCCTAGATCCTGACTTGCCAACCCAGGCAAGGAGCTGAGGAGAGCGTCTCCTGGCCCCATCTCACTAGAGGAGCTGACACCTGGAAGCTGCTCAGTTTCTAGTTTTTAAATTTTATGCTCTACATAGTTCAGTATCACTAAACATTGCTTTATTCATGCAATATATATAAAAAAGTGTCCATCTTATTTAAGTCATTGTGAAATTAAGTGGGAACTTCTAGATAAAGTTCTTATTTTAATGCCTGAAACATAGCATGTACTCAGTAAATAAAAGGTAGTTATTTTTAATTATGATAAACTATTCAGACCCTAGATGTACTTAAGCCAAAGTGGAGAGAAAAGGGAACTGAGAGAGGAGGCAGAAAATTTGGATTCTAGTCCAGCTCTGTAACTAGATGGTGATTTATCTTGGGAAAGTTGAGCTTCAGTTTTCTAATTTGTCAAGTGAAGGGTTTGTATGGCTTATATGGGTCTCAACTGTAAGCAGTGCAGGTAAGTAAGTCACAGTAGTTGTCTAGGTAAGAACCGTACTTTTCAAAGAAATTGGTAAACAGTCACTGTTCCTCAGTCTGTGTGATCTGCCATCTCTTTCCAGTTCTTCCTCTCACAGGTTATCTGTCTTAATTGAGTTGCTAGTCATAACCTTGAATTGTTTCAGTTAATCATGTTTCTCTCCTGTACTTGCCTAAACTTTTTAGATGTTCTTCATTTGTACTAGTGAGCTAGTGTGTATCTGAACCTCCTCCACCACTCTTTGAAAGAGGCCACATGGATGACTCCATGGAGGGCAAACTGGGATGTCAGACCAAGATGATAACAACTTGGAGGACCATGCCAACAGACTGGCAACTCCTGGCCCTTAGTTGCTCAGGGTTCTGTTTGTTTTCTTGACTTTCTTGTGTTTTTTTGTTTTTTTTTTTAAACAGTGGTGTTGGTTCCTTGGCTTCTCATCACCTCTTCCTTGTTCTTTTGGTATTCCTCAACCCCAATAACTAATTGGTTGAATTTATAATGTGAAAGGCTCAGTTATGCTAGAAAAGTTAATTCCTAAGATCTCTGCAAACATAAGGATTTTATTCTAAAATCATGCAGGAAAAGCTTCTTCTAGAGTTAAAATAAGATGGTCAGCTTGATGTTTAATTGAGAATTGATCCCTTTCTTCTTCATAAAAAAGTGTAATACTTATTCAAAAGCAGAGGCAAAGTTGTGTTTGTCATTATAAGAGATATCTCTGAGATTTGAAGAACTAAGATTAAGGAGACTACAATTATTCTCAAAGTAGAAATAAATAGTTATTTAAAATGCATGTCTTATAGGCAAATGGTTCTTAAAAAATGTTCACTTTTGCAAAGATGAGAAGACAAGGTTAAGAGGAAGGTTTTATTGACCTTCCGAGTACTAAAAGACATCCCTTTATCATTCTTTTAAGAAAGTTGGTGATATTCTAACAGGGCACTAGGCACAAACAGTTTAAAAATTAGATCTGAGAGTCAGGTGTTAGAAGATGAATGCATTATGGTTGAATTATGAGTGTCAGCTACATCTCTTCTTGTCTTAATTAAATACCTCACTAAACCTGCTGGCAGATCTTAGCCACTTCATCAACAGACTCTTCCTCTCATGAGTAATCCCAGCAAATGGGCAATTCTGCTTACCCTCAAGAAGTGTGAGAGATGCCTGTGAGGGCGTGTGTGCTGTGTGCTCCCTATTTGAGGAATGGCATGTGAGGATCAGCTATGGAAATTAGCAGCTTTGGGGTAAGCTGGGTCAAGAGCAGGCAATATATACTCAAATGCTCTCTTAGACAAGAACAAAACATGCTAGGAATATGTAGAACAGGAAGCAGGGTGAGCTTCTGCTACAGTGATCAACAAAACATATTACTGGATATTTTTGGCAGGAGAATATTAAGCTTCCCAGACCCCTGTGCACTTAGCCAATTGATATCAGTTTATGACACTGATGGTAATTTTAGTGGAGTGGCATGATAAGTTAGGCAGACCAGCAATTCATTTCTCTTGGACCACTGCAAAGCCCTACATGGTTATAATTTTCTCTTCACATTTACCATGACCCAGGGTTGCAGCACTCTCATTCTCATTTTGTTCAGTATCAACCATCCAAACGTTAACATTCAGGTAATGGAAAGAGAATGGTTCTTAAGAATTACAAAGTTAAGAAATTTCATCTGCTGAATACAGGATAAGTAGATACAAGTATCTGAATACTACTAGGGTCTATAAAGCATAGAAATTATGGATAGTATTTTACTGTTATTTTATTTAAGAAAAAAATAGTTTCCATTATAATCATCCAATTTAATACTAATATGCAATAGTATATTGAATACAATATAATATATTGTACATGTTTTATTATTTTTTCATTTTAAGAAGTATATCTGTCTCCACAGTAGACCATAAGCTCCTGGAGGGTAGGAGAAAGGGTCTAGCGATAAACCCTTATTCATGACAGGGTCTAGCAATAAACACATGCTAAAAAATGTTAATTGAATAAGCGAATGAAGTATTACCAGATCCCTTTAAAATAAACTAACAAAAATAATACGTGTTAGGCTGTGGAAACCTTATTTCACTCATTTCTAAGTTCTCTTTTCTAAGTTTCTCATTTCACTCGTTTCTAATTGCCACTGTAAAATCTGGGTACTTTTATTTTTTCTAATTTAGGGAAGGAAGAAGAGGCCTAGCAGGTTAATTAATGTGCCTAGTGGCATAGCTAGTAAGAGTTGCACCAGGATTTGAACCCAGGTCTTCTAACTTCATAGTTAGAGTAAGATTTCCACTTAAAATAAACATATTTTGAGAAAGTGTTTGTGTTTTATTAATCAAGAGAGAAAGACGTGGTAATACTACTTTTTGTGCAAATTCGAAGGTAACATTATATATATAATGGCTCTTGGGAACTTGATACTTTTAAAATGCTATGGCCCTTATACAGTGAAAATCTTCAGTTACTTAGTTGTTGTTTTATATAAAACAGGTTTGGAGATAACAAGGACCTACTCTGTAACACAGGGAACTATATTCAATATCTTGTAGTAACCTATAATGGAAAAGAATCTGGAACAGTATATATATGTATATATAACTGAATCACTTTGCTGCATACCTGAAACTAACACAACATTGTAAATTAACTGTACTTCAATTAAAAAATGATTAAAAAAAAACAGATTTAGGCAGAAGAACCTGCTGATTCCAAGTATGAGCCTAGGAGAATGGGCTGAGTCAGAACTCACTAACCTTTTCAAAATGGTCTGGGAACACTTTCTGCCAGCTAGACCGCAGGATGAGTCATCCAAAGGGAAAAATCACCCACTGTATTTTATTAATGGGAAATTTGTCATTCTGCTTTTAATTGAAGGATTAAAAGGGAGAAACAAGAATACTTCATATTTTAATTCCTGTGTGATTTAGGGTTCCAGGCTTCAGAGATTTCTCCCAGGCACACAAGGATGGCAAGGCTTGGTCAAGAGTCACTGCCTTTGCTTGGTTCCCCCCACCCCCTGGCCCTGAACCGTACTGTGAGACAAGGATTTGTGTGCATGTGGTTTATTCAAAGGCACTCCAGGAAACAGCATTGGGAGTGGACAAGTTAGACAGGGAAGGATAGGAAACCAGCAGTTTAGTATCAGGCAAGTTACTTCTGTGGTTAAACGGGCCCTTGTTCCCTCTGAGGAATTACAGGAAGGCCTGTTGAAGGTGCACTTCAAGTTATTCCATCCGAGGGGCAAGGAAGCTGAGGTGTACTGTCCACCAATCTCTCTTTCACCGTTGATTGATGGCTACTTCTGAGATAAGTAATTGGTACTTCCTGCTTGCCTGGAGTGGGCCAAGCTTCTCTTATGATCAGAAAGACACAGCTGTTTTTAGTGATCAGCTTTGGGTGTGCAGAAGTGAATGCTAAGGGTATATGGAGCTACATACCTATGAAGGGAAAAATAATAATGCCCAACAACATCTTTAGCACTTTACATTTACAAAAGATTTTTTTTTTTTTTTTTTGCGGTACGCGGGCCTCTCACTGTTGTGGCCTCTCCCGTTGTGGAGCACAGGCTCCAGACGTGCAGGCTCAGCGGCCATGGCTCACGGGCCCAGCCGCTCCGCGGCATGTGGGATCTTCCCGGACTGGGGCACGAACCCGTGTCCCCTGCATCGGCAGGCGGACTCTCAACCACTGCGCCACCAGGGAAGCCCTACAAAAGATTTTTAGAAGCAATACCTGATCTTAGTTTTGATTCTTACAACCATCTTGTGATATCAGGCCAAGTACTACTATTTTTATTTTACAGAAGAGGAAATGGAAGCACAGAGAGGTTAAGTATGCTGTCCACTCATATATCCATTCACCACTTATGGATGAAAGAAGAGGGTAAGTGAGATTATCTAAGAGAAAGAATTTTCTTTTAATCCCATGGAGACTATGTACCACATAAAGGGACTATTAAATTATCAGTTTTTTTAAAGCTTTAAACAGTTGACTATATAGTTTACCCTTTTCCTACTTAGCAGAGGAGTGGGGATGGGGAATCAAAAGGAAGACCACATCATCTAAAGATAAAATGAAAACATTATTATTTGCTCTTCACTTCCAAAATGCACTGATTTAACATTTTCAACTCTTATATATTCATGTTCTTTAAAATATCAACTTTTTTAACCCTTACAAATGGGGACATCAAATTGGCCTTTACCAAATCCTCTTCATTCTACCTCTGTAATATTTCTAAATGCCTTTTGTCCTATCTCCCTTGCTATCACCATAGTCCAGATCCTTTTTTTTTTTTTAACCTCACATGGACTAAATCTTCTAATTTGTATATTCAATTAATGTCTTCCCATTCCAGTCCATCTACAGACTTGCTGCCATGTGAATTTTACTGAGAACACCTCATATCTTGCCATTTCCTGCTCCAAAATCTTTTTGCCTAAAGAACAAATTCTGTGTACATCAAAATGGGATTTGAAATTTTTTTGACAGGGCCTCAGTCCACCAGTAGATCCCTCCAGGATCTTTGGAACAGTGTATATGTCCCCCTATTGCATCTTTGTACTGGCTCTACTTCCTGGAAGGTCCTTCCTTTTCATCTGTATAGGCCCCTATACTCTGCAAATTCAATCTTTAGAACAAATGCCACCTTTTCCAGAAAGCCTTTCCTGATATGTTCAGGCAAAAATTATTTTTACTACCTAGTCTCAGCATTGTTTGCATGGTCAATATCAGTGTATCTGTCTTATTCCCCCATTAGACTGTATCTTTTACAGTGACTTGCTCATGACAGATGTTCAAAATATGTTGATTTTTTTGAATGATTAAAGGGAGGCAATATATCTGTTCAACTATAACACCTAATTAGTAATGTTAAACATCTTTGTGTTATTTACTATACATGGATACTGAATGATTTTTTTTAAAAATTTTTGGCTGCATTGGGTCTTCATTGCTGTGCGTGGGCTTTCTCTAGTTGCTGTGAGTGGGGCTACTCTTTGTTGCAGTGCGTGGGCTTCATATTCTGGTGGCTTCTCTTGTTGCGGAGCACGGGCTCTAGGCACGTGGGCTCAGTAGTTGTGGCTCATGGGCTCTAGAGCCCAGGTTCAGTAGTTGTGGCACACGGGCTTAGTTGCTCCGCGGCATGTGGAATCTTCCTGGACCGGGGCTTGAACCTGTGTCCCCTGCATTGGCAGGCGGATTCTTAACCACTGCACCACCAGGGAAGTCTGGACACTGAATGATTTTTAAGAAACACAAATTAAATACAAATAATTTCTTATGCCATGTAGCACATCTGTAAATGTTGTTGCCGATAAGTTAAACAGGGATGTGTGAAAAGTCATTGCAGGATCTAACAGTTGGAGTGGATGCCAAGGCCTATAAATACCTAAAGAGAACTCTTGAAGACTGAAGGATGCTTTTAATGGCACACATTGTTCCATGTAGATTATATAAATGCATGGTTTTAAATACATAGAGTCTTGTTTGTAGTTCTGTACCCACTGGATCTTAGCAGATTCTGTATTTTCAAACCACTTGAAAAGAAACAAATGAAAACTTATATAACATGAATGAGTTAATATTTTTAACCTGATGTATTTTTTTTTTTTTTAATAATTATTTATTTATTTTTGGCTGTGTTGGGTCTTCGTTTCTGTGCGTGGGCTTTCTCTAGTTGCGGTGAGCAGGGGCCACTCTTCATCGCCGTGCGTGGGCCTCTCACTGTCGCGGCCTCTCTTGTTGCAGAGCACAAGCTCCAGACGCGCAGGCTCAGTAGTTGTGGGAGCAACAGGCCTAGTTGCTCTGCGGCATGTGGGATCTTCCCAGACCAGGGCTCGAACCCGTGTCCCCTGCATTGGCAGGCAGATTCTCAACGACTGCGCCACCAGGGAAGCCCTGATGTATTTTTTTAATGGAAAAGATTCTTCCTTTGAATCATCATAGGTAATATTTATTCTGATGATGAACATGTATTAAACATAATAACCTATAATTTCTGACAGGTGAAACAGGATTGGATTTCACATATTAAAATAGTTTGATTTTCCATCTCTTTGAAATTTATTTGAAATGCAGACATTCTCATTGATTTTTGTTTCCACAGTCTACATTCCAAGGACACTGCATATTTTGGATACAAATAGTGTTTTCTTTCTTTTCAATTCTTGTCTTTGTGCAAGAGGAAAGTTTGGATGGCCAATAAAATGAAATTATTAGGCATTCCTCTAAACTGTAAAATATAGGGCCAACAAATTGAATAAATATTCCTTAGCCTCTTAAGATCTTTCATAGACTTAGATTTCTTGTAGTTAGGAAAATATTTAGTATAGGGGACCTATTTGAGGAGAGAGAAGTAATACTTTCCTTTCTATAATCTTCCTCATCTCCTGTTCCTTCTTCAAACAAGATTTGAAAACATGAAACTTGATTAAATAATCTAATTTTAAAATTATAAAATGAACACACAAAAAGGAAGTCTTTGTATTTCAAATGAAATTAATTCTTGGCGTCAGGGACACCCCAAAGGGAACTAATTTTAACCAGTGTCTCAAGAGTAGTATTACACTTTAGTAATTACACTTTAGTAGACTAAGCAATAAGAAAACGGCTAATCCAAAAAAAGTATGTCTATGTGAATGTTTTTAAAGACAGATTGGGAAACTGGGCTATCATGATGTGCATTTAACCATAATGCAGCAATCATTTCCCTTGCCCTTTGTGCTCCAATGGAAGGAGACACAGGGAGGATTGCCACTTCCCAAGACCTCCACATTTCTCTCCTCTTCGGCAGGCCTTGATTGGCGGCCCCTCAACATCTCGTTTCCCTCTATTTGATTTATATACACAAGGTGACTGTTTTGAGGGCTACATGATTATGTTTGTCTGGTACAATTGATGAGCCTTGACCTCATAAAAACTGTATTGGAATGACACAAAACAATTGTTTTCAAATCGAGCAATCTTACAGCCAATTAAAAGACTCTTTAGAAAAAACATAATGCATTTTATCAAGCTAAAAAATTCAGTGATTCGTGTGAGTGCATGTCCCTCTTTTGTTGTTTTTTTAAGTTTCTACTGTTTGAGAATGGCCCACCAGCCAAATATCCATTTGCAAAGCAAATATTATAGATTGATACTCTATGGTGTTTTTATTACATGGTTAGTTTAGATATCTTTCCTTTCCCTAGTGAGGCATTTTGATAATTAGTTGCTTGCTTTCTAAAATTTAGATTCTAATTCACCCTTTAAATCTAGCTAGGAGGAAATTTAAGTTAAAATGATAAACATGGTATCTCAAATACACTAATTAAATTGTCTTAAAAAAAGATGGCTTGCATGTGTATCTGTTTAACATGTTTCATCAAAACTGTTGTGGTGGTATGTAATTTTAATGTAAAATAGCCCTCTTTGCAGGGAATTGGGCCTGCTGCTAGATCTTTAAATTTTCAGTGTCTGTTGCCATAGCAACCAGAATTGACTCTGGTACCCACTGTGTTCAACATAAATTAATTTAAAGACATAGCATTTGAAACAGTTTAGTCAATTTTAAGTCCATGTCTGGCTAGGCCTCAGACTTCAGTGCTGTTTTATATTAAAAATGTCATTAAAATATGTTCCTTTTATGCTAATTAGACTTATTTGTAGGATTCAGTGCCTTAAGTGTGATTTAAGAAAAATGTTGGAAAACTAGTTCCTGTATTGTTTGTAAGATGTGAGCTTCTAATAATGTAAAGAGTGTTTCCTTTTTTTAAACAGTAGAATGTTACTACTTCTCCTGCCTGAATACGCTGATATTAGCTGAATAGATAGGCTTGATGTTACCTAAATCTCATTTTTGCATACTTTAGTGGATCCCTCAGGCTCTGTACTCTGATAATCTTCTGAGAAGAAGGAAGCTGGCTATCTTCTGCCACTTTTTATGCCTAATCAGTCCCTGCTACCTTGAGACATGAATCTTTTCATTAAATAATTCTAAACAGTTTCAAAATACTTTTCTCATGTAAACTTTGGGACATTTGGTTTTCTAGGTAGACAGAGTTAAGAGACCAAAGAAGTTTTTTATATATATATATATACGTATTTTGGTGAGGTTGAAACTTGTCCTGCTTTCTTTTTTTTTTTTGACCTAGGCAATTTTTACAGCTAAACCTACTACACTTGTTCAGTGAATATTTTTTTATACTCTGTTATTATAAAAGCAAGCATATGGAGGTAGACTACACATTGTGATAGATGTGAAAGCTTAAGGAAGAGAGAAGCTGTGCTGTTTTGTTTTGTTTTGTTTTGCAGTACGTGGGCCTCTCACTGTTGTGGCCTCTCGCATTGCAGAGCACAGGCTCCGGACGTGCAGGTTCAGCGGCCATGGCTCACGGGCCCAGCTGCTCCGCGGCATGTGGGATCTTCCCAGACTGGGGCAAGAACCCGCGTCCCCTGCATCGGCAGGTGGACTCTCAACCACTGTGCCACCAGGGAAGCCCTAGCTGTGCTGTTTTTTCACAATAATATAGTATTCATATTTTTATTATAGAAAAAGATTTCTGATATTTTCTAATTTGTCCAGTAAAAGACATTACACCTCAGGAAAGACTGTTTTTCATGGTGCTATTTAGCTTTATATCATGCTCTTCTGATCACAGGAAATATTATGGCTACCGTGTAGAAAATAAAATGCACATTTAAAAATCTCCTCTTTCCAGAAAAAAGTGTGATTTTCTTTGGAATGGTTTCATTTCTTCTGAACCATCTAATGCTAACTTGAAGTCATTTGAACCATAACCCTTCACGTTTGGATTTAAAATGAAAGACTAGCTTGTGGAATTTCAGGAGCACTGCCTTCATATTTCTTCTGAAATTTGAAAGAACCCTGTATATTAAATATTTAGGACTTTAGTTAGATACATAAAACTCAGCTGCTACATCAGACTAAGGTCTATACGCATGAGTTGTTTTCTAGCTTGCTATATTGATGTAAATTAGAATAAGACATTTAAGGAAAGACAGCAATCTGTTACAGCCCTTATGTGACTCATTGATGCCCATCAGTGTCATTAATATACCAGCAGACAACACATCTGAAATTCACTGCTCCTGAGGGGATTTACTGTGTGTGTGTGTGTGTGTGTGTGAGAGAGAGAGATAATCAAAATGTGGAAGTCTAAAAACTTTCCTGTTTGAATTAAATCCCATGAACACCTGTCTCTAGATGAGTATGCCATCAATCATTATGCTAAACCTTTTTTGCCAATTACCACAAACTTGGAAATTTATCACTAGATTCAATTGAGAACATGTTTTTAAAAGAAGAGTGAGGGCTTCCCTGGTGGCACAGTGGTTAAGAATCCACCTGCCAATGCTGGGGACACGGGTTTGAGCCGTGGTCCGGGAGGATCCCACATGCCTTGGAGCAACTAAGCCAGTGCACCACAACTGCTTAGCCCAATGCGCCACAACTATTGAAGCCTGCACGCCTAGAGCCTGTGCTCCGCAACAAGAGAAGCCACTGCAATGAGAAGCCCGCGCTCTGCAACGAAGAGTAGCCCCTGCTCACTGCAACCAGAGAAAAGCCCGCACACAGCAACGAAGACCCAATGCAGCCAAAAATAAAATTAATTAATTAAAAAAAAGAGTGAGAATTCCTTAAATAGTAAGAACCTACTTGGGGATTAAAAACAATCATAATAATTTGACCCATAATTGAAAGCTTGATATGAATGGAATCTGATGCAGTTTATAATGATCCAGAAGAGGCAATAGTTAATGATAGAGAAAAGAATCTACCAAGAAATTTCTGGGCTTAGATAGTATTTTCTCCAAATTATTCTTACTTTCATCCTGAGAAGCTTAAATTAGATATGGTGACTCAGGCTCAGAGAGTTGGGAAAAATAGGAGTTTGACTTCCATAAAGCATTATCGTGAGGCTTGTGACCAGAGCTACACCCTTCACTAATCTGAGAATCTCATGCTAAGGAATTCTATCTGAAATGCAAGGGGCCTCAAGACTCATATGACTAGTAAATTTATCCTGAAATGTATTTCTACCTTAAAGCTCTGTCCATATAGCATAGTCATAAATAAAATACGTTATGGAGTAATAGTAATATTTTGAAAAGTGTCACTGTACTTCTCTCTGTTTCTCTCTGTCTCTGTCTCTCTCTTTCTCTTTGTCCTATTCAGCTTTAGCAGTCCAGATGTCTAGGGAGAAGATCAGAGTTTGCTGGAAAAGGAATGCAAAGACAGAGAATAAATAGCTTCTGCTTTGACAGATAAGGTTATAAAACAACAATAGTCAGGCAATTGTCTTAAGACAGTATTTCCCAATTTTCTTTATCCCCTCCTGCTCTTAATAGCTCAGGTATTAAGGTTGTAGGACTCTGCTTATAGCATTCTTCTGTAAGATAGAGATGGTGCTTACACAGAGAGAAGGATATAAACCACAGGAAGAAATAATACCTTTTCCTGGCCTGGGAATTTTGTTAGAGGTTGCCAAGAAAGCAAGAAGGATTTCCTCTCTCCAAGTTAAAGTCCAGAGGGTGTAAGGTAAGTCAGAGAGTATCAGTAGATTTGGGAGTGGAGAGGATAGGGAGGGTTGGGGGACAGGGAGAAAGTGTCATCTTGCTTCCCATTTGGGACTTTGAAAAGTGGTCACCTCTCTGGCTGTACCTGTACCATCTTGGAGGCTAGGCTATATCAGTGAGACTGTTCAGTGGTCAGGAAGGAGGCTGTGAAGCTCAGGATTCCAATGTGGCATTAAAGCAGAATTGAGTCGGCAAGTCTATCATAGCAGTAGAAGCCAGGGTTGAACCAATGGACCAAAAGGCTGGAAGAAGAATGTGGCAGATACTTGAGAGATAGTAGGAATGGGAGCTTAGGGGAGGCTCAGTCAGCCTCTGTCCTGCTCACAGCAGGCCTTAATTCCACTAAACACAAGCTTTAGTTGTGAGTGTCAGAAGGGGCAGCTGCATTCAGGTGGACAGGGACATCATCCCAGAGATCAGAGGACCATGTGCTCAAGGACCCTGATCCTTCTCTGCACAAGGTCAGCCAATTGCTTCCAGCATACAACTAGTCATCACCTTGGGAAAAGGGAGAATGTTTGTGGAAAGGAGCATTTTTTCCAGGAAGGATTGAGAACTGCTACCTATAGAAACCAGATTTTCAGATTGAACTGAGTTTAAAACTGAATTGAAACCTATCTATCTTTCTATTTGGTTGCTCTGTTTTCCCTCACATTTCTCTCTGTAGGACTCCAGTCACGATGTGTCCCAAGTTGACAGAGGTTTTGTTCATTATTTTTTCAATCATGCTTCCCTCCATGCTTCAGTTTGGATGATTTATTTTGACTGTCTTCAAGTTAACTAATCCTCTCTTCAGTTATATCCAATCTACTGTGAATTTCATCCACTGAATTGTTTTTTCCCATTTCAAAATTTTATTATTTATTTAGTTTCCACATCTGTTCTGAAATTCCCTCTTTACCCATTGTATCCAATTTTCATTATAGATTCTCTAATATATTTATTATTATTATTCTGAAGTTTAAGTCTATCAATTCTAACATCTGGTTTGTCTTGTCTAGCAACTGTTTTCTTTTTCCTCTTGACTATGATCATAATTTTAAGTATTTTCATATGTCTGTTCATATTGATTGCATACTGGATATTGTATTGATACACTATAGAGATTCTAGATTCAATTATCTTCCTCTGAAGGGTGTAATTTTTTTTCTATCAGGCAGTTAAATTATTGGTAGACCACTTAGTCCTGGTTTGTAGTTTTTAATCCTAAAATGGGGTCCTTCTGGAGCTTTAATGGAAATCTTGATGTATTCATTAAGCCACTCTAACTCAGCAGAACTCTAATTCCAAAATATGACTGCCCTGTAGTGTTCATTCACTGAATTCTCTCCTAACTGTTGCTTTCCCCCAATACCCTGCACATCTGCAGTTTAGGAGTCAGTTACGGATTTGAGTGGGGGTTATCTGTGGATTTGAGGGTTTTCTCTTCTCTTTCCTTCCCAGAATTACCCCTTCTCAGTTTCTAGGTTGCCTCCAATTTTCTCCTTTGACTCCTCAAGCTAATAATGTTTTACTTGAGTTCTATTCACCCTGGGTTGTAGACTGGGAAGTGCCATTAGTGGAAAAACATATAAATGTGGGTCTCCACTAATGTGGTTTCCTTCTTTCAAAGATTGGATCTCCTTTAGTTTATGCTGATTTTGTCACTTCTATATGCCTTCAAAGAGTAGTTCTTTTCCCCAAGGTTTTTAGTTGTTACAAGCAGGAGGGCTAGTCTGATACAAGCTACTTGGCTTGTCTGATACAAGCTACTTGGCCTTTATACTGCCATTTGCAGTATAGAGGCCAAGGAGGAACGATAGGAGATAAGGTTGGAAATATAAAGAAATACTTAATCATATAGGGCTTTGTAGGCCTTGGCAAGGAGATTGAAGTTTATTCTAAGCATTATATAGGTGTTAGAGAATTTTAAGGAGTTATTCAATCTTATTTAAAGATACAGTGGTAGTTCTACATGAAAATATGGTAAATAATAGTATTGGTAATTCTACATGGAAACAGGTGTAAATAATAATATTGGATAGGGTTTATTAATCATAAAATATATGTCTAGGTCAGTAATAGGTGACATAATGTAAAACTTAATAGTGGGGAATAATAATGATGACTTTACTTACCAAGCAAGGATGCTCACTAGTTGACCTAGGAAATAAAAGAGGGATGGTTATAGCTTTAAAAACTGAGATTCTTTTGATACTGAGATACACTACCTCATTCATTCATTTATTCACACTTCCTAGGTACTATTCTAGGTACTAGGGACACAACAGTGAATAAATACATTCTTTGGAGAAACATAAGTCTATGTGGTTTTGACGTTTCATCTCTGACATACCCCAAATAAAGTCAGAGACTTGGTTTCTCAATGAGACCTGATAATTGAAATTTTCTTTAGCTTCTTTCACTAGTGATTAAATTTTAGCCCTAAATTACAGAAAAATATATATAGTGGAAAGAACGCTTCAGGCCATGGCTACAGTATGGCAATAAAAATTCCTTTTAATTTGAGTTCTGATTTGACTAAATTAATTACCATTTTTTGGGACAAAAGATTATTTCTAACAGCATGGACTACTTCACTTTTTTTTTTTTTTTTTTTTTTGTGGTACGTGGGCCTCTCACTGTTGTGGCCTCTCCCGTTGCGGAGCACAGGCTCCGGACGTGCAGGCTCAGAGGCCATGGCTCACGGGACCAGCTGCTCTGCGGCATGTGGGATCTTCCTGGACTGGGGCACGAACCCGTGTCCCCTGCATCGACAGGCAGACTCTCAACCACTGCACCACCAGGGAAGCCCTACTTCACATTTCTTATGGAAAAATGATGAGTTAGGGTTGTAGTTTATCTGTTAATGTTTTAGGTTGACCAAGGAGACTGTAAAAAAAATGATGTAAATTAAGAAAAATCTTGCCATCAATTTCAGAATGAAAACCATGTTCCTCCTGATGCAAATCTCTGAAGGGTGTGTGTGTGTGTGCACGCGAGTGTGTCAGTGTGGGCAGCTCAAAAGCCAGCAGCCAAATAATAAAACTAAAAGGAATATTTACAGATCCATTGCATACAGATTTGTTGTCTAGGTTTTTCAGGGAGTCTTACTTAACTTTATTATTTCAGGGCTTTTGGCTCAATTTTGAATAAACAGTGCACATCCACGTGGGAGCAATGAGGAGGAACTGTAGCATCTGCTATGACTTTAAAAATAACTTCCTACTTATATAACTGAGATTTCACCAAAGATCAATGAGATTTTTCAAGTCTGAGACCTAAGGTTGTATAGCATGAAATAGTTCCTTTAGAAGCTGTTGATTCATGTAGCACTGCTATTTTGAAAGAAAAACATTCCTACCCAAGAAGCAGATGTTAACAGACCACAGCCCTAGAGTCATAACTACAGGTTACTGAGATCCGAGTTTGTGTTCTCAGCTTCATTTACAATCATTAAGAGTCTTTTACTTTTAATTACTTCTTTATTGATTTCATATCGCACATTTCTACTAGTCTGTACAAAACGTCAGCTTCAGTGGAATGGGCAGGATGGCATTCGCAACTCACTATCAAGCCGGCCTGCTTAGATACAACACAGAATGGTGCCTACCAGTCATTGTTTCTGGATGACAATGTTATTCATGATGCTGTATGCTTCTGAGACAAAAACCGCTTTATTGCTTTAGCAGCTAAGCTCTGTACTGTTTTTGAAATATGATATTGTAGAACTGTCTTTAGCTTTTTAGCTCTGGGGAGATGTGGAACATGTTGAAATCAGAACTTATTTGTGCCCCATCTAAAAAAAATATTCATCTGGGTTCTCTTTTAAACTTTCTTTGGAGGATGTTTTTCTTCAACATGAAATGTATCTGTAAGTGGAAATCATTTCCTGAAGAGTTCTGAGCTTTGACAAGTCACAATAAATGTCCCATTATCTCTAAGTAAGAGCTTTCTAAGTGTTACGTTATAAAGCCCAGTGTATAATAATGAATGTTAATCCTAGGCCCTTAAGCAATATTTTTTAGGGGAGATGGATTAAAAAGTGGGTACCCATCATCATTTTTTGACAAATTGTAAGGTATTTCTGTGACTTTTCCCCTTTTTCTGTGTTCTCCTTTTCAGTTCTCTGTCAATGGCATAAGAAGTTGCTGCTCTCACGAGCTGAATCTGAGGTTCAGGGGAAACTGAATTAATGATGTATATTTTAAAAGAAAGATTTGTAAAGGTCTTCCTGTATAAACTATCAAAAAGAAAGAAAAAGAGAGAGCGCACATATTTTGTAGGCTGTAGTATGCCTAGCACATATTTATGGTCTGTCATTCCATCATCTGGTCATTAGCAGTTGATTTCGCTGTTATGGTTGCTTTTAATAATTCCTGTCTCTTTTGATTTCTAGAAAAATAATTTGTGTATCCTAATTGGCCATCTTTGCCTTATTTCTTTGAATTATGAAAATTTTAGTCATTCCTATACCCCAAATAATCAAATTACTGTGCTAATAAAAACAGATTGCATATACTTAGGCCACAGACTCTACTATCATGTGCTGCAAGAAACACTGTTGCTTTCCTAAATCACATTAAATGTAATAAAGAATTTCTTTCATGCATAAAGAAATAGGTCCTGAACAATGTTAGAGAAACATTATGCAATGTGGAAAAGAATGGGGCAAGGAATCAAGGAAATAGCTTGATAAAGTACTGACAGGAGTAAATTTAGAAAACTTCTACTTCTTTTCATTGAATATATAGATATATAAATTTAAACACTTCAATAAACATCAGATAATACTAGCTTACTTTTTGGTTATTTATTATACCCCTAATGTGTGCACAGAATTCTGCTGGAGGAACTCAGAAACAGTTAAAACTAAGACCTACAGTGTAATAGTCAAACCGGTGCCCAAATGTACATGTTTTCCAGGTGATTGGCTATACAAAATATTGTTTGATTTGGCAGATTTTCTCCAAGTTCTCTTAGAACCTTTACAATAGCTAAATGATGGGATATTTCTATTAGCTATCTATGAAGCTGACTATGAGGTTATTGTGACAGAAATTAAGTACTAGGAAATGACTTGCAATAACCTTATCATTAAACTGAGTGTGAGAACTGAAATTCTCCATGCTGACCCAATCCCAATCTTTGAATGGCCTTTTATTTAATGAGTGGTTTGTCTTCTTGCTTCATCTTTTCCATTGGTTATCTGATGCCTTCTCTAGCAGCAGCCCTCCGAGCATTGCAAATCAATATTCTGTACTCCCATTGTGTGCAAGGCCTCCTGTGTTAACTTTGAATCCACTGCTTCCACTTTGTACCTTTATGGAGAGAAAAATTGGAGACAAAGTGTATTCTTTTTTTGCATCTTATCATTTTTATATTTTCTCTTTCTGTTGAAAATTTGCCATCCTATCAAATAAAATACAATACAATTTACAAAGTCAAACCAAACCCAGCATATTCACATATGGTAATTCCTTTCTGAATATTTCATCTATCCTTCAATTTGTAACAAGGCATTCTGGTTGTCAGTGCTGAGACTTATCAATGCAACTGTGTGCAGTTTAACAAACTCAGTCTCTCTAGTGCCTATCCCAGAGGTATTTTTTGTTTTTTTCTTTCTTTGTGCTCTGTGCAGGCAAAGACTCCTTTGCCGCCATAGAATCCTTGGGGATGTGATCAGCCTCTTGAGAGAAATATTCCTTTGTGTGAAGAAATGATCTGTCAGGATAGACTAGGCTAGCAGCAAGTCCTAGTAGTGTTTGAACCATCACATCAAGAATTCTAGCAGCACCTGTATGCATTTGGAAGGAGAGAAAAGGGGATAAGTGTAAAAGAACTGTATTGCTAGGTCTCCAGCCCCTCTGTTCTTGTGCTAAAAAGAGACTAGATGAGGAGCCCCACGAGTGCTTTAAATTTGCTTCTCAAACTTTAGCAAGCATGAACATCATCTGGAAAGCTTGTAAACCAGAATTCTGAGATTCTGATTTGGTAAATTTAGAGTGTGGCCAGAGATTTTGAAATTTAACAAGCCCCCAGTTCATCTGATACTGCAGATATATGGACCACATTTTGAGCAGTTCTGCTGTAAAGCACAGCCTGTCAGATTTTAGTGAGCATCACAATCAATTAAGGTTCATTAAAACACAGATTGCTGGGCTCTGCCCCCAAGGATTCTGACTCATAAGTCTCAATGAGGGCCCAAGAATTTGCATTTCTAACAAATTCCCAGGTAATGTTGATGCCACTGATCCCAGGACCACACTGTGAGAACCACTGCTCTAAAGAATGGAGGTAAATAAAGAGTCACTAGCACTGTGTGGGGGGTCTGAGGAGTCTTAGTAGCAGCTTTGGGACAGAGCCAATCTGGAGACAGATTGAGGTGCTCTAAGTGACAGCTGTGACATTAAGGTTCTAGCAGTCCACAGGATTATTGGAGACATTTTGGAGACATGTTGCATTTTGTTCAAACCAAATTTTATTTGAATCTCAAAGAACAAGTATTGATCTAAAACAAATAGACTGCCAGTTATTTCTCTAGCCAAAAAATGTGTTGTTTTTTTTTAGAATTAGCAGAGAATTGCAATTTGGCGTCTGCCAAATTGGTAAGCCACAAGAAATCCCCCTGTACAGTAAGAGAAGAACTCTTTTACAGAGAGGAAAAAGGAAGTTGAGAGGGCTATAGTAAACACAGAGTCCACTTTTCATTGGCTGATTTGTTGTCAGGAAAGAGGAATCTTTCTTCTTCCTGTTGGGCTGTTATCTTCACAAGGCGTGAGAGCTCCCCCTTCTGGTCTCCCAACTCTGTTTAAATGAGGTTTCTGTTTATTAATTTTTTACTCAAGATAACTTCACCTAACACTTGGTTCGTAAAATTTAGAACAAAGAAAGTGCAGTGTTCCAGGCATGACTCTAATTATACTTAAGATAGTCTCCCTTTGGGGGATTCGTAAAAAGGTATAAGAAGAAAGAAGGCTAAGTGAAACACTCGCTTTGCCAGTATGAGTGACTAAATGGATGGGATGGGGGACAAACTTACCTTACTTAGGCCATGTGAGTAAAATAAAAGAAGGAAGGCTTTGGCTGTGATACTTTAATGAGAGTAGTTATGCTTAAAACACCCCCAAAGAACCCCATTTTCTTTATTTTTGAAGTGGAATACTTACCTCTTTACACCATAGTGTCAAGGGTAAAGTGTTTTCATCATATCAGGAGAGTCTCTCTCAGAATACTTCAAAGTATCAATAACTCTCTTAATAGTAATCTATTCATATGCATTTCTGTTCAATCTCAGAAATCAGTGTCTCTAAGGAAACCCTATATCCAGTGCTCCATTGGAATAAAACCTCTTTTTGTGACAGGGATATTCTCAACAGAAGGCTGGGAATCAGCCTATCATGGGGATGCTAGATCAGAATAACATGGTAGGAAAATGCCACACATCCTCCTGATGTTCTGATGTTGCTTCTTAGGTGAGAGACTCCCTCCCCAACTCTCTTCCCTCCCACACTGAGAATTCTAGCCAGCTTTATGGATGAGGAATATGTGAGAATCCTTAGGGATGTTGAGGTAGAGAAAAAGTAATTAAATACTGTATTTGAGCCTGGTGCATTAAGATTATGTTCATAGATTCCATCCACTGAGAGTTTTCATCAAGTCAGACTCTGCCTTTCCTTTAAGCCATGTATTTTCCTCTTGTGGGAAACTTGAGGAGATAGCTAAATGGTTGAGCAGAAAATATTCCTCCTTGCTCTAAATAACTCAAAGTGGAAATATGCCTATCAACTGTGGGTAAGTTGGGCTAACTTCTCGTATACAAAGAATGCGCATATCCTCATCAATACCTTATAGAGAAAGACACAACTACAATTTGACCCCCATCTGTAAAAATCCTTCAGGATACAGGGGGGACAGGACAATTGCAGCTTATGTATGTTTGCTTGAAGCCAGTGATTAAAATTCTTTCCCAAATTTGGGCTGATTCCTACTAAGTCAAAATTTGGAATTTGGGAACTGGAGAGCTAATATTCTGCTTCTCAAACATGCCCAAGTAATGATTGCTTGAATCAAGTACATCACTATTAAACTTATGACAATCCTGCCTTTTGGTTCATTACCTTTTAGGAAGGTAATGAATTTGAAAAACATCCCATTGAACTTCTTTTTTAAAAAAATAAATTTATGTATGTATGTATGTATGTGTGTATGTATGTATGTATGTATGGCTGCGTTGGATCTTCACTGCTGCCCACGGGCTTTCTCTAGTTGTGGAGAGTGGGGGCTACTCTTTGTTGTGGTGCGTGGGCTTCTCATTGCAGTGGCTTCTCTAGTCGTGGAGCACAGGCTCTAGGCACACAGGCTTCAGTAGTTGTGGCTTGTGGCTCTAGAGCAAGCGCAGGCTCAATAGTTGTGGCCCACAGGCTTAGTTGCTCCATGGCATGTGGGATCTTCCCGGACCAGGGCTCGAACCCATGTCCCCTGCATTGGCAGGCAGATTCTTAACCACTGCATCACCAGGGAAGTCCCTGAACTTCTTTTTAACAATCTAAAATGAAGATAAATTTAGATAAATACCAAGAATTAATCATGAAAAGAAGATAGAGCAATATTGAATAAAAGTGATATGGTTTGCATATAAAACGCAGTTCACCTCAGTTCAACAAACATTTATTGAATGTATATTATATTCCAGGTACTGGTGACAGAGATGAATAAAGTACTGTTCCTGTTTTCAGTTAATCCCAGATAAGGGGTAGGGGGAACTGATATAAACAAATAATACAGGCAGAAATAGGAGGTAGAATGTGGTAGTGGGCAATGTATAGACTTTGGAGATAGACAGGTCTGGAGTACAATTCTGGGTCTTGCTTTAATTTTGTGGCTTTGAATAAGCTACTCTACTCTTCTAAGCAACCTTTGTTATTTGTTTTATCATCTCTGGAACAAATGGAAGCTAATAATAATAAAAACTATGTATAAGGTACAAAGGTAATACAGTAGAGAAAATGATTTTGGTGAACTGATCAGGGAAGACTTCAAAGAGGAGGTTGTACCTCCAAAGTGTTTTGACACATGAATAGGAAATTTCCAGGTAGACAATATTTGTGAAAGGACTCCAGGTAGAGGAAATTACACTTTCAAAAGCATAGGAAGTGGAAACTGAAAAATAATAACAGTTTAATATTGCTGTTGCTTATTTGTGGATAGTAATTTGAGATGGGGCTTGAGAGGAGGCAGGGGCTAGTTCCTCATCCCAGCCTGTGCTCTGTTAAGAAGTTTGGACTTGATCCTTTAGATCAGAGATGGAAGCTGTGTTTTTTTGTAAAGAGTTTTCTGTTTTGGTTTTGCTTGAGTTTTGTTTATATCACCCAAGGTTTAAAAATAGGAATATTTCATTTAAAATCCCAGGTTTTTTCTGACTTCTCTTAGAAATTTGCCACATCGAACCTGCATTTGCTCATGGCAACAACTGGGTGAAATAGAGGCTGCCCCCACAGGGGGGCATGTGCTTTCTTGCTATTGATGGGCAATGAGGAAACTTGGAGGTTTTAAGTAGGTTGGTTATATGGCAGGATATGTCATAGGGCTGTCTTTGTCTCTTCCTAACACAGTTGAGGGAGAGGAGGCCAGGAATCGAGAAGAGGTGATTGGACATAACACCTTCCAAGGACAGGTTAATGGAAGAGGGATTTGTAATGTTATTCAGGTTGGTAAGGACAGACATACTTTTTAAAACAACAAAACAAAGTAAGGTTAAACATTACTCTAGGAGAGGGGATATGAATGTCATACATAAACCCTCTTGACTGTTACTGGCTGGAGAATAATCCTTGCAGGATAAGATCTCTGTTTTTTTTTGTTTTTTTTTTGAAGATACCTCTTAAGAAAAACAAAAATAAAAATTAAGCTGCAATACAAAATGGTGATCACTCCTAATGTCCTTTCTCACCTCTTGTAAGAACTGGAAGTTCCCCTTCTTCCCCTTAGTCAGCAGTAGAAGTAGATAGAGAATGAATGGTTATGGCTGACTCACAACTCAAAACCAGCAACCCTCAGCATACAACTTGGAGACCATAAAGATTTCCAAAATCCAAGAAGATGCCAGAAACCTAATAATTGCTGGGGGAAGGTTCACTATCCATGAAGGGAGGAGGAAAAAGAAGTTAAAAACTCCAGGCACAGGGGAGTCAAGAAGAGGGTAACATGAGGAAGAGAGAGGAAGTGGTCTGTGGGGAGACACTCTGCGATTGAAGGGAACATCCATGTGGACACATGCTGAAGGTCTAGGAAGGGACCTTCAAAAATGGGGATTAGATAAAATAAGGATGCAAAGCTATCCAAAGTCCACCCTGACCCCACCCTACCACTCTATACAATTTGTATTTTATCCTCTGAAACCTCAGGTAAATAGCTCTTTGGATCTTCTTTAGATTAACTGGTCAGAGAGATGAGAAAATACTCTCCCTCCAGCCCAGAATGACAGGCATCATCATCTTTCCTATTACAGATTGGGCAGCAAGAGGAGCCCCTTGTGGACTTCACACAACCAGAGAAGGAGGCAGAGTGCTTCCCTGACCATCTTCTTCATTCCCCAGAGGAGCAATACACACCTCTCCAGCTGTGGGCTGAAGATAAAGTGCCTGGGTTACAGATAAGATACATCGCTGGCTGAAGAGTACTGAGTGATTTGGTATGTGCATGTACAAGATTGGAGACAGCGTTAGAGGCTATCAATTAGAAGATTTTTGAAATAGTTTAAAGAAAGAGGAGGGCCTGAATTAACCTTAGGTATATGAATAGAAAGGAGATGGCTTCATGATATCTCATATCTCTGGGGCTTTGCATGTTCCTCTTACTTCACCTGGAGTAGATTGCCCTCACTCCCTCATCCATTCAAACTCAGTGCTACCTCCACTGTGAAGATTTCCGTAAGAATACTCAGATATTTCTTCTCTGTATACTTTCTACCCTATAAATAACTTAATTTTAACAAGGAGGTATTTTGTTGAAACCCTGTTTGCCTGCTCACCAGAATTTAAGTTTCTTAAAGCTAGGGCAGAATGTCTTTGAGAACTGTGATCACCTACATCAGCGTGACATAGTTATTAGGACTGAGAACAGAGACCACCTTTGTCAATATGAGTTAGTGTTTTGCGCCAGGAAACATTTGCCCAAAAAAGATAAGACTGTAAACCAATAAATAGTCTCACTATTTGCGTCAGGTAATTCCTGCAAATCAATTTATCTGAGACAACAGTCTGCTCATCTAGACAAATAGCTCACTTATCAAACAGCAGTTTATGATGACCAATTGTAAACTATTATGTCATGACCACTGCTCAATCCCAATCAGCTTTCTGCTTTGAAAGACCATTTTTCAACCACCTGAACCTAGACCCCTGACCCCTTATCAATATCTTCTCTTCTGTGACCCTGCTAAGACTGTCAAAGAGATATTCTCTCTTACTATAGAAAAGCACATTGTCTGGTGGTGATATTTTGGGGTATTCAGCACCTTTAGTCTTAATCCAGCCTAGACTAGCATATAGTAGTGCTTAATAAATACCTGTTGAAAGAAGTATTGAACAGCGAAAATCAATATAACATGGTGCTTTGACTGGATGGGGGCAGGTGGGGAAAGAGTCAGGGAGTCAGAGATGCTTCCAAAGTACTAAGTGTTAACTTGCGCCATCACTTAACATGGCAAAAACACAAGAGCAGATATTCAGTGAAAAGATGGTGATTTCAACTCTAGATGTGTCGACTTTGCAATTCCTGTGATGTGGAAATAGAGATGTTCGATTCAGTGCTCACTGATGGAAGACCCCAGATATAAGTTTTGTGGGGGAGACAGGGAACTTGTTTTCTTAATCATTGGTTCTCAAAGTGTGGTCTTCAGACCAGCAGCAGCAGCATCACCTTGGGACTTGTTTGGAAATGCAAATTTTGGGGCGCCACAACAGACCCACTGAATTGAAAACTGTGGATGGGGTTCAACTATCTGTGTTTTAATAAGCCTTCCAGGTGCTCTGATGCACCATAAAATTTGAGAACTATTGCCTTAGAGATTAATCACAACCACGAAGATCTAAGACAAGCTTTTACCCAAACTTCTGATGATGTGCTTGCTAAGGCATGGTAATCCTGTGTTCTTTGCATGAGCAGGTCTTCTCTAACATGGTGGCCTGAGAGGCTGTATAGCAAAGCAATTAAATATCTTACTTACTGCATCTGAATCTGGCTATACTACTTTCTTCTTGTGTGCCTTAGGGAGTCAGTTGCTTAACCTTTCTGAGCCTATGTTCCTCATCTGTAAAATGGGAACACTAATGATACCTACCTCATTGAGTTCTTATAATTAAATGAGTTAATATACATAAAGTGTTTAAATCTATAATAAGTTTAGTGCTTTTAAAATCTTTACTTCTTGAGAAAGTCACTGCCCTTTTATCTACTTAACTAAATATTTTCTGTCTTTACATGTTCACCTCAAAGCTCTCACCTGTTGAAAGCTTCTTTCTACTGGTTAGCCATAGCATTAATTATCTTACTTGACCCGTGGGAGGTATTCAACAAATTATTAGTTGAGTGAATGCACAGTCTAGTCCTCATTTCCTTATTTCTTCTCTGAGTTTTATAGTTTTTATTATCAGTACTCTTGTTTTTGCACTAAATTATACATTGTTGTATTTATGCCTTGCTTCCTGATTATAAGCTCTTGGAGGGGAAGTATTATGCCTTGCTTCCTGATTATAAGCTCTTGGAGGGGAAGTATTATGCCTTACTTACCTTGTCCACCTACACAGCACCTGGCACAGTGTTGACAACATAAATGAGATTCAGTAATACTCTGTGAAAAATAAAGAACTGAATTTATTTTGGTCTCAAATCCATTTACTAAGTTTTTTGTAATTTCCTATCCCCCATCCCCTCCATTACAATTTCAAGATCTTAAATCTCTACTGTCACTTTCTCCCAAGAATCACAAGATGAAAAGAACAGGGATTCTTTTCCTATTTCTGTTGTCATCCAGTAAGATGACTCATTATTTTAAGTCTCCATGTCAATGTCATGTCTCTCTCTCTCTCTCAATACACCTTTAAGACTAAGATACACCTTTAAGACTCAATACAGCTTTAAGACTAAGATATGCTGTTACTTACCTTTTATATAGCCTTATTTTTACCAGCAGTTTCCGTCAGCTTTCCTTTAACCTTTTTTTTTAAACATCTTTATTGGAGTATAATTGCTTTACAATGTTGTGTTAGTTTCTGCTGTATAACAAAGTGAATCAGCTATATGTATACATACATCCCCATATCCCCTCCCTCTTGCGTCTCCCTCCCACCCTCCCTATCCCACCCCTCTAGGTGGTCACAGAGCACCAAGCTGATCTCCCTGTGCTATGCAGCTGCTTCCCACTAGCTATGTGTTTTACATTTGGTAGTGTATATATGTCAATGCTACTCTCTCACTTCGTCCCAGCTTACCCTTCCCCCACCCCGTGTCCTTAAGTCCATTCTCTACGTCTGCGTCTTTATTCCTGTCCTTCCCCTAGGTTTGTCAGAACCATTTTTATTTTTTAGACTCCATATATATGTGTTAGCGTACGGTATTTGTTTTTATCTTTGTGACTTACTTCACTCTGTTTGACAGACTCTAGGTCCATCCACCTCACTATGAATAACTCAGTTTCGTTCCTTTTTATGGCTGAGTAATATTCCATTGTATATATGTGCCACAACTTCTTTATCCATTCTGATAAGCTCACTGCTTTGTGTAGCCCTGAGTTGAAATTCTGCTGGCATGGAGGATTGAAAATGTCCCTTCTTATATAGTTATGAAGCTCCTTTAAACATATAGAAAATTAGTATAATGTATAAAGAAGGCACACTTTGGAGGCAAATAAATCTGAGATCAAAATGTTAGCTCTGTTACTAATTTGCCATATGGCCTTGAGTAAACTACTCAACATGTCTGGGTCAATTTACTGGTCTATAAGCAGGGATGTAAATATTTACCTTATAGTGTTATGTGAGGAGATTAAATAAGGTAAATTATATATTGTACTCAGCATATGGAAGGTATTTAATTAGTGGTGAATATTATTACAAAGCAAAGGAAAAGAGCAAAATACTGTAAACTTCAGAAACAGAGTCTACTTTAGAGTCTATACATTGTCATTATCTATAAAATATGATCCCTGATATTGTGGACATTAGTTCAATTCTGAAATTCTATTTAATCAAGCATTGCCCCATCAAATCTCAAATCACTTTGCCTTTGACAATTGATCCTCAAATAAAGTTTTCTAACTAATTATGTAACTGAAGGGTCTCTCTCCCTAAGTGTGAAGGGAACCTACCATACTTTACCCTGAAAACTGTTCACTGCTCACCTTAGGCAAAGGCTGGCTACAGTTAACTGCTTATTCACTAACTAAGTCTGTTTCCTCCCCTGGGAAACCTTCAGTGTCCTTCTTTTAGGGTCTGTTAGGAATAGTTTTTCTCCCCAAGGGCTCTTCCAATCTTTTCATAAGACTCTAGTGGAGACAGTGAGAAACTGGAAATCCAATGACATATTTTTTTTCTTCTCTAGAAGCACGTATGTATTCAAAAGAAAAACAGAAAAGCTATTCTAGGCAAGCAAGGTCCAGTGGTCCTGGGTGACTGAGAGAGTTCTGAAGGGCTGTTTGGAGATAAAAATATAGTGAAATACAAACATGTCACATGGTTTCTAAGGATCTCTATCTATATTTTTTTCCTGCAACGTACCTGGAATAAAATTCCTGATTAAAATTCTGAATCCAATTGTAAGTACCACTAACTGATAGATAAGAATAGCTATCCTCATTCCTGCCCTCCTCCATCATCTCCTGCAAGGACCCACCAAGAGGGAAACAGAATTCTTAAATAACTTGGGGTTCAGAAGTGTAGGGAGAGAAGAGCTAGGGCTGGTTTATAGAAGTTGACTTCAAAGAAGGACTCATGTCCAGACAGAGGGCAGACTTTGCTGCAGGCCTTCTTCACATTTCTTCTTCATATTGCCAAATAGAGCTTCATTTTTATTAGTAAACTTTCTATATTTTAAAAGGGGTCTAGAAACTCAAGTCATTCACACACTGACATGAATTACTTACTTGAATTCAATTAAGTTATTACTGTCTGGTTGTCTACATTATGAAACCTATCACAGATGTGTGATAGTTTGAATAGAAGAGTGAACCATTGACACCTATAAATAATGGTTAAACTGATTAAGTTACAGCTAAATATACTTTGTGCTGTAATTAGTTTTTGTTCTCTGTCCCTCCTTCTCCTATGGAGAAAAGTGAAGGAGTATTTTTCATTTTCATATAAACATGGTTCTCAGTCCTTTCACTTATGACTATAAAGAAGTATGTGTGGAGTCAGGAATAGTCAGAATGTTCTCACTTCAAATTTAATTTTCATTTATGAAGGTGCCCTACTGGCATTTGCACTTCCAAGTTATTTCCATGCTCTTTCCCTGTCATGGTTTCATCTTTTGCCTTAACATCCCTTTTAATATCTTGAAAAATTAGCCTACATTTACTTCTACTTCCTCTCCCTCATTTGTTTTTCAAATCTTTGTAATCCAAATTTTGTCCCCACCATTTTACTAATGCACTTCTCAGAGCAAAAAGTATCTTCCTGTTAGTTAAATTGAAAGCCTCCTCTCTGTTCTCATTCATTCAATTTTACTGCAGAATTGAATCATCTTCTCATAGCTTCAATTTAGTGGTTTTTCTCCCATCTCTTAGAACATCTGATTTACTCATTTCTCTTCTAGTGCCCATCCTTCAACATTCTTCCACAGCTTAAACCAGTGGTTCTCAGCCTTGGCTGCACATTTTAAACATTAATGATGCCTGCATCCCCCTCCCAGAGTTTCTGATTCAGTTGTTCTGGGGCATAGCCTAAGTACTGGCTGTTATTAACAGTTCCCCAGGCATTTCTAACACTCTGCCAGGATTGAGAACTGTTTTAAACTGTAACTCAGATTTCAGGGGAGCCTCTTAACTATCTTGGAGGCTCAAACAAAATTGGCTCAAGCTCTCATCCCATGGGAAGGCTCAGGACCTCTTTAAGATAACTGTAAATCCTGAGGGCTGACATTCTCATGGCCTTCTGGTTCCAAGTTCCTAACCTCCTGAACGTTTGGTATCATTTGCATCTTACCTTCTAAATCACCTGGTCCTCTTGCCTTTGGCTCTACACAAGTCATGATGTAGACTCAGCCTCCTTTCTTTGCCATCTCCATGAACCATACATTGAAGACAGTTTTATGGTGGCAGACTTTACTGCAGGTTTGTCAGTGTCAGGGTTTGGGGTCAATGTAACAGTTTTACATTAAAGCAAATAGACAAGGGCAATTTCTATGTAGACTCCAATCTCCAGCCATATACCTGAGTTTTCCCTTGCCTGCAAAATCCTTCTCATATTTTAATTATCCTCATAATAGTATGAGGATAAGTAATTTAATTAGTAATTTAGATTTCCATTCCTTTTGGTACCTCTTAGCAGGAGTCTTCTCTTACTACTGTTTTAAAGTGGAATGGGGTAGTATGTAGATTAACTTTTACTCTGATATAAATAACATCTCCTCATGCCTCTTTCCTTACCCCTACCTTCCTTAGAAGACAGAAGTTCCTACATTCACTTCTGGTTTTAAACTTTTTTTTTTTTTTAATCCGGCAGCACATGGCTTTAGTGATCCATTACTATGGTAGGCAGAATCCTAAAATGTCCCCTCAAGATTCCCATCCTCTGGTTATTCAATCAAACACTTATGTAGGTACTGCTGTGAAGGAACTTTGCAGATGTAATTAAGATTATGGACCTTAAAATAGGGAGATAATATTGGATTATCCATGTGGGTCCAATCTAATCACATGAGCTCTGAAAAGCAGGGGTCAACAGACCAGAAAGGCCTGCCAGAGACTCAAGAACATGAAAGATCTTTATGTGTGATGAAGACATTTCAATCAATGATATACTGGACTTCTAGGCTAGGTTGCATAGTAAATGCATGATTTGTTCACTCACTCCCTGTGGTCCAAATGTATAGCAGCAATGGAACATAAAAAGAAAGAAGAGAAAGATCCAGTTTTAAAAACAAACTGATCATTGCTATGAACTGAGAAAGTAATAAAGCACAATACAGTGAACAGGGCTAAATCTCCAGCTTATTGGTCTCTTGAGTCATTTGTGCCTGAGATGTGGAATCTTGTAGGGTAAAGGGTGGAGGAAGGTAAGTCAGAAGTCAGATGTTGGGGTTAGACTGTCTCCCTTATGAAAGGAACCTTAAAAATAACACACTATACCTGATCTCTGCTTTAGACTTTGAGAAAGTTGTGGGCTTAGGGAGGCAGAACGAAATAGACATAAGACATGGGACCAATAAATGAGGCAAGTTATCCCTTGTTCTGTGACCAAACTGGCAAAATCTACAATATTTCCATAAACAGGACCCCAAATCACTGTGATAAGGTCCTGGTTGTGGTTCTGGAGGGCTGCAAGAGGCAACTGCAAAGTCAGTAGACTGCCAGGGATATTGCAGGCGGGGTGAAAAATGAAAAGAGAAAAAGCCTCTATTCACAATGTATTTGTAATTTGTCTCCACCTCTTACCTACTCCCCGCCCCCACCACCAAGTAGTCTAGAAGAAATCTAATGCCAGGACAGATAGATGACAAAATCAATGGTCAAAGCAGAAATTTACTCTGGATTAAAGATAAAAATTTTAAATCAGCATGCTTAGAATGTTCAAAGAGATGAATGAGGCATAGTTTCCATTTTTAAAAGACAACAGATTATTAATCAACACCAGACAAAAATGAAATAAAATAGGTAAATATGAAATAGAATTGATTATAAATCTTAGAAATGAAAAATACAGTCATTGAAATAAAAAAGTAATTACTTCAGTTATCTGTTATAGTGTAAAAAACTATCCCCAAATGTAGCAGCAGTCTCCCCATCATTTTGGGTCTGGACCTTAGGCAGTGCTCAATTAGTAGCATTTGCAGGGGTGACTTAGTTGGCTGCAGTCAGCTGGGCTATAGGGTTCCAGGAGCCTTCATTTACAAGCCTCAGGGTTTTACCATGTGGCTTTTTCTCTCCACCTTGTGTCCTTTCATTCATTAGTGTAGTCCATGCTTCTTTAAAGCATGGCGGCTGGTTTCCTTGAGAGAGTATGAAAGCAGAAGCGCCAGACCTCTTAAAGGGCTGGAACTGGTACATGCCTTTTGGGCTACAGTCTACTGGTCAAACAAGTCATAGGACTGATGCAGATTCATGTGGAAGGGACATAGACTCAATCTCTTCCCGACAGGAATAGCAAAGTCTCATAGCAAAGTCTCACAGCATGTATACATATATACTACCAAATGTAAAATAGTTCACTAGTGGGAAGCAGCAGCATAACGCAGAGAGATCAGCTCCGTGCTTTGTGACCACCTAGAGGGGTGGGATAGGGAGGGTGGGAGGGAGGCTCAAGAGGGAGGGAATATATGCATGCATATGGCTGATTCACTTTGTTGTGCAACAGAAACTAACACAGTATTGTGAAGCAATTATACTCCAATAAAGATCTATTTAAAAAAAAAAAAAGAATGTGGGATGGGAGGTAGTGTGTGATCATCTTTGGAAACACAATCAACCACAGCAGTAGATGGGATAAACTTCATAGAGAAAAAAATTAGTGAATTGGAAGATGGTATTGAAGAATTAACCCAGAAAACAGCATGAAAAATAGACATAAACAAAATGAAAGGGCAGTTAAGAGAATAGATTGATGGTTAGAATAGTGTTGAATGAATGACAAAGAAGCAATATTTGTTGAGATACCTGCTAAAAATTTTCCAAAACTGAAGAAGTAATGAGACCTAAGGTCAAAGTAACTGGATAACAAGCAAAATAAATGGTGATAAATCTATACCTAGATATACTATAATCAAACTGCAAAACGTCTGAGGAAAAAAAATGATTTAAAGCTCTTGGAGAGTTACTCTACAATGGAATGAAAAATGAAACCTAGACTGTTAACATTCCAGAATGCAATGGAATGTATTCAATGTACTGAGAGAGAATAATCTTCAGTCTAGAATTTATATCTAATTAACTATAAATCAAGAATGCTGGCAAATAAGACATTTTCAGTCATCGTTAGCCTTAAAGAATTTATGATCCAGACTCCAGTTAACTTTGCAAGACAAAAAATGAACTGAAAGCAAAGGATACAAGAAATAATAGAAATCACAGAAATTGATGATATATGTTGGTAAATTTAATTATATACAGTTAAAACAAATAATTGTACTCTTGTGTTTTGAAAATTGTTGATATTAAAATTTTAAACAAAATAATAAGATGGGGGTGGTGTTGTAAAAGACTGCCAAGGTTCTTGTCATTGTCGGGAGAATCAAAATGTGGAATAACTGTAGGCTTTGTGAGAACAATTTATGGTTAATTACATATGTTAAAATTTAAGATTAAGATCTAAGATTAAAAACCAGCAGAGTTTTGTGCAGAAAATATAGAATACTTTATCAAATCAACCAAAGATAAAGAATTAAAAAGAAAAGATACAGGAAGTTAACAGAAAAAATAAAGATGTCAGAAACAAGTCCAAATATATCTGAAATCACAATAGTAAAATTAGATTAAACTCATTTATGAAAGAAAGATGGTCAGATTAGATTTTTAAAAATCTAAGTGTATGCTGCTTACAAATCAAAAGCTGTGTAGCAAAAAATATAATTTAAGGCAAAAAGGGTGAATAGACATAGTAGCTCTACATAGTAATACAATGAACAATCACGAAGACATAATAATCATAACTCTTTTTTCATTCACATCAAAGCCTCAAGATATATAAAACCTGGGCTTCCCTGGTGGCACAGTGGTTGAGAGTCCGCCTGCCGATGCGAGGGGACGGGGGTTCGTGCCCCGGTCCGGGAAGACCCCACATGCCGCGGAGTGGCTAGGCCCATGAGACATGGCTGCTGAGCCTGCGTGTCCGGAGCCTGTGCTCCGCAACGGGAGAGGCCACAACAATGAGAGGCCTGCGTACCGCAAAAAAAAAAAAAAAAAAAAAAAAAAAAAAAAAAAAAAAAAA